>NC_136061.1:1344510840-1344678512 GCF_964261635.1 Lissotriton helveticus | reverse complement strand
ACTGGACCAAAAGGAATACAACAGGAGCTGCCCACTAAGCTGATGGTTAAGTGACTGATGAAATAGCGGCCCTGCCAGGAAAATGAATGGTTAGATTGCTAGAATTAATGCCCCGTAATAGACTAAATAAGTCAAAACTGAACACCTGTAAACAAGTAAAGGATGAAAATGTAGCATCCTTCTTCTCACAAATACAAAAGGTGTTCTCTGCCCATAGTGAGATGCATGCTGCTGATGAGGGGCCCCCCCAACAAGCCCCCTCAAATTGTTTTGTAAATGGCCTCCACAAATGTATAAGATTATCCATTCATACCTGGAAGCCAACATGGGGAGAAAAGCCACTAAGAGAAGTTCTG
Source organism: Lissotriton helveticus (assembly GCF_964261635.1). Lineage (NCBI taxonomy): Eukaryota > Metazoa > Chordata > Amphibia > Caudata > Salamandridae > Lissotriton > Lissotriton helveticus. The sequence goes on along the minus strand of NC_136061.1, from coordinate 1,344,678,156 downwards.
GCCATTGTCCAATACTATGCTGAGAGACAGGACGGACAGAATAAGGTTAAGATACTATAGAAGTTAGAGAGTAAAGTGTTGCTTCAACAACTACAGAAAGGGAGAGGCAGGTCTACATTCCAGGAGCAACTGGAGGAACAAGGAGATACTATGCACAAACTTACAGACCCGAGAATGCCCCTATGGATAATGGGCACTAACACTGCAAAGATCCTTATCATTTGATTAGAGAGTGCTTGTTACTACAATAACATTAACAGAGGGCGCTCCATGTTACAAAGACGTGCCCAAGGGGGATACAGTAATTATTTTAACAGAGGGTCACATCAACATAATGATATGCCCTCTGATGGCCATTATGCCAAATATTCAGATACTGACACCAATTACACCACTTATCGGTGACACCAACGAAACTACTTTAACAGAAAAGCTAACAGTTCCCAGATGGTAACTGTCCCTTTGCCCGATTATGATTTTGCCTGATAGGGTGGCTCTTGATAGTGGAAAGGGTGGAAATTCAAGTGGATCCAAGCGGGCTATATGTTGAAGCACTGGTACAAGGACAGAAGGAGAAATTTCTTCCGGACAAGTGGGCCACTAACTCCTCCAGTTCTTGAAAAATTATCCCACATGCATCTCTCTCAGGATAGTATAACTAATCTGTGAGATTTTCAAATGTGTCTGTGTACAGTTGAGTCTCTACCACACTCACATATACCACTGGCCCAATAACTGATCAGCATTGTTTTATATTGACAGACAAATGCACCCTTAACTTGTTGTCACAAACGTATTAAAAAAATTACACACAACAATAAAATGCATGCAGATGGCATGTATCTTAAATGTACCAAATCTCTACTTTTCCCACTAATGTCTACTTAGTCTGACCTCAAACTATAGTACCTGAATGGGTGTTTGACAAATTAGAGAACAATGTTTGGGCCTCCGGTAAGAACACTGCGGGATGTATGACAATAGCACCTATACAAATAACTGTGAAACAAAATGTTACTCTCCAAGTGTTACAATACAAACTATTACCAGAAGGAGAACAGGGAATGTAAATAGTGATACAAGACTTACTTAGGAATGAGGTGATAAGAAAGATACAGGGTTCCCTGTGCAATAGCCTAATCTTCCATGCAATAACAAATGCTGCAAGTTATCTCCCACTAAATTTGTTCAACAGGAGGTTGCCTATTTGTGAACCTCTTGTTGAAAGGGGAAAGGAGACTTTAACTTCAAAGAATGAAAGCTTTATTGAATATTTAACCCCCTACAACAAGTAGGAGCCATCTTGCATGTGGCAAGTTATTGCAGACAGTGGATCCTTAACGGTTTCCTTCTTTCCAAACCCTTGCTAAACCTCATGACCAAAGAGTCCCCCACAACTTTTACCATGGGTAACCTAACATAAGAAAAGTTTTATGCAAATCAAACAGACACTTTGTAATACTCTTTCTCTTGGAATGCGTGACTATACTAAAGAATGTAATCTTTTTTCACATGAACAAGATGGGTGCGCACTTGCACTTCACTTTCCGCCATCTTACAAATTGTTTACTCGAGCCTTACCAGAATGCCTGTATGCAACTGCAGCTGTTTTCACAAAACAAGCAAAAATACTGATTCTAGGATACAAAGTACAACTGTATGTACTTGACTCTTTAGATATATTGTTAAACAAAATGTGAACTCAACATTTGACAAATGCCAGACTAACACATTATGAGCTGTTTGTTCAGCCCTCATGTTACCATACATCCATGGAACACACTTGATCCAGGACACTCTTACCCCTTCCCCAGAATGATATTGACATGCCCCATTATTGCGTACTGATCACAGAACAGACCAAAGGGACAATAGATTTACAAGACACACCAATGGAAGAAACAGATTGTGACTTAAGGGTTGATGGCTCTTCCTTTAAGCTTAAGGATGGGACATCTACTGCAGCCTATGCTGTAACCACTTTACAAAATGTCAGTGAAACCTGTAGAATATTAGAATTATCTGCAAAAGCAGACTAGTTATTAGCATTAACAGCCAGTGAGCTGAGCGCTGGATTAACAATGATTATATATAGTGATAGCCAATATGGCGTTTGGAGTTGCACATAATTTTGGAAGGCTTTGGGCCAAAAGAGGTTGCCTCATGTTTCAAAGAATAAAAATACATGGTCCACGGATTATTAAATTACCAAATGCTTTATCATTGCCTAAAATGAGCTGCTATTGTCAAATGTAATGCACACAAAAAGATAATAGATGACATAGGTAAAGGGAATGCTTTTGCTGGTGAGAGAGCCAAAGAGAAGGCACAGAATGTTATGTCATTAACATGTTTCCCATCGAATGTTTATTAAAGAAAAATAAAGTGCATACGTCTTCAGTGATAGGGACACAGCAGATTTGCAAAAACAAGCAACCAATGAAAATACAAAAACGGTAACGATCTGGTACTTGGAAAGAGCGACATGGTTATCTATTCATGCTACCTGACACGCTTTTATATCCTAGGACAGTGGTTCCCAAACTGGGGTCCGTGGATCCCCAGGGGTCCGTGACACATACCCAGGGGGTCCGCAGGCAGCAGTTTAAAAAGCACTGCAAAGAAAGTTCCTTGTATAATCAGCAGTTTTTGGGCAGTAATAAAAGTGTCACGATAACTGTTGATTAATGTACCTACTGGAGAATTATGGGGGGTTTGTCCAGTGGAAACTCTGACGTATCTAAGGAAGCACAGATGGTTAATATGCCTGCTGCGAAAAATGACTACCATGCATTTTTGTTTAAACAGTATTTTGTATTGTGCATAGCGCAGTGGGTTCCTAGTTTTGCCACCGATTATTTTGTTATTGTGCAGTTCACAAGTTCCAATCGTAACCTAGCACAGTGAGCTATGAACTGCCACCAAAGAGCTGCATGCAAACTGCATGGTGCAAGTTAGTAATTTATGCTTTTTCCCAGTTTTTCATTATCCCCATGCTCTTAAAAAGGTTTGTTTGGGTAGAAATAAATCATTATTAAAGTCAACGCTAACCCCTCTGTTATGTTCTGAATCCTGAGTTTGTGCTTCTCCAGACCAAGTACTCTTTAAAAAAAATGCCTACCAGTATGGATGACATGCGAATCGTACACCTTGTAGTCCCCTTTGCCTTATGTAACATTTTCTATTCACTGATCTACATATGTATGATTCATTGTCTCTGTATGTTGAAGTAAAGTGCTCTGACACCCTACACTGGTATGAGAGGTGCTATAAAATAAATTAAATACATGTGACAGTGGGGTTATGGAGAGATGATAGGCACTGTTGGAGGGTAGTAGTGAGGGAATCATTGAAGATTAACAAAATATTTAGTAATTCAAGTCTAGTCTGATGTGCAAACATGTGTGTTTATTTTTTTCGAATTACATTTTTAATGTTTGACATTTAGATCATACAAATTGCTTGGAGGTCTCCCACTTCCAGTAGTGACTCAATGGGGGTCCTCAGGAGTAAAAAGTTTGGGAGCCACTGGCCTATAGCTCCTAGCGGGGTCGTTTGCAGTTCAATGCTGGACCAGAGACAGGATTCGTTCCTGTGTCCTGTTAAAGATGGACAATGTCTCAGCGGTCCGTTACGTCAACCACCTGGGGGGTCCTTGTTCCCGGGCCCTGACAAATTTGTTGAAGGACTTTTGGGAATACTGCCCGAGTCATCACATTTCTGTAACAGCAGAATATCTGCCGGCCACGCCAACCAGGTGGCAGATTGGCACTACAGGCATCTGAGGGATTCCAGTCAGTGGAAGCTGGATGTTCGGGTCTTCCAGTGGTTGAACAGTCTGTGGGGACCATTCTCGATAGACCTTTTCGCATCCCGCCTGGATCACCAGATCCCACGCTTCTTCAGCTGGAGGCCGGATCTCCTCGCGAAGGCCACGGATGCGTTTCTCCAGGAGTGGGATCAGGAGCGAAGTTACGCCTACCCTCCTTTCTCCATGATTGTGCGAATGGCGGCTCAGATCCACCGCCAGAGGGCAGAGGTGGGGGTTGTGAACCCGTTTTAGAGGTACCAATTTTTGTTTCCGGTTCTTCTGGAACTTTCTTGGGATGCTCCAATCCTACTCTCCCTGTTTCTTCATCTCCTTCTGAACCCGGACGAGGAGCAGCATCACCTCATTGCCCAGGGTTCTCATGGCATGGCGGCTTTCAGGCGACGTTGGTCGCTCCCAGGCCTTTTGGGATCAGCTGAGGCCCTCTTATCAAAAGCTTGGGCTAACAGTACCTCAAAACGTTATCTTTCCGCCTGGACTAAGTGTGTGCGTTGGTATCTTCGACAGGATTTGGATCCCATGGTCGCAGGAGTCGTTCCCATTCTGAACTTTCTAGCGGAATTGGCGATGGAAGGCCTAGCGTATCATTCCATTAACCTGGTACGTTCTGCGATTTCGGCAGATCATTACCCAGTCGAAGGTGCTCCAGTGGGAGAACATCCTTTTGTCTGTAGATTGGTCCTGAATATCTTTCTGTCTTGGCAGCCCAATAAAACCTGTCTTTTAAAAGAGCTTTCGGCCAAGTTGACCATGCTGTTATGTCTGGTTTCCTGTCGCAGGGTCTCTGACGTGCGTGCGCTGGACATCTCGGCTAGAGTTTTTTCCCCGGAAGGGGTCACGTTTACGGTGGGGCGCCGTCCTAAGTCTTCTTCGAGAACTATCTGGTATCCCGCTTTTGCAGATGCCCTTAAGCTGTGTGTAATGCAGTGCCTGAAGGCGTATTAAGATAGGACTTTGAAATTTCGGCCTTTTGGGCGAACGACAACTTCTTATTGCCTTACGAAAACCGCATAATGCAGTCTCTTCCACCACCTTTGCTAGGTGGGTGCGTTGGGTCATGCAAGAGGCAAGACGATACCAAACAGTTTGGAGCTCACTCAGCCAGGGGCGCAATGGCGTCTAAGGCTTTTTCCCTGGGAGCCTGTTTGGAAGATTTAATGCGCGCCGCAAATTGGTCTTCAGATTCCACCTTTAAGCGGTTTTATTTCAAACCGGTTTTGGATGTTGCTCAATTGGTGGTAAGTAAGCTTTGAACTAGCATAATCTGAGTCTCCGGTCCTGACATAGAATCAAAATTTGCCTAGCTCAGTAATGGTAAGTTTCAATTCTATTAAGGACACGGAGGTGAGGATTATCCCTCCCAGGGCACAATTTCATGCAAACCCACCCCTATGATCGTTAAGTAATGCAATTTTCTTTTCATGATGCATGCTACCGTGTTCTTATGAGAAATGTTACGTATTTACTTGAATAATGAGGTTTGATATTTACCAAAGATTTTGCCTCGAAAAATCTAACGTTTATCTCGTTTTTTTAGGGAATGACCGTACCAAACAGGACCAGTGACAATGTGGTGTTACTCGCGCAAAGAAAGAGGAAGGACACCTAAGATGGATGAACCTTCTACATGCTGTAGACACTATGAAGGGACTGTTCTTGGTTGTACCCTATGGACTCATGGGAGTTCTAGTCTGGTCGCAGACTTGTTAATTTTTTCATGTTGATTAAATGATCTTTTTCCTTTGTATGTTGGAATAAATATCATTTATGCTGCTTTTCTAGCTGCTAAAAAAGTTGTACTGTGAATAAAGCGAAGAACGAAAAGCATAATCCTCACCTCCGTGTCCTTAATAGAATTAAAACTTACAGTTACTGAGCTAGGCAAATTTCGATTCTACAACACCTACACAATAAGGGTACTTATCTTAAGCTGGTTGGAGATCCTACTAATGCCATTAGGGCTGACATTCAAGATCTGATTGAGAAAGGTTGGGAAGGGCACTGACTAACAGAAAAAGAAAAGCTCTTCCTTATAAATAGGAACCCAAGAAACCCCATAATATATATGCTACCAAAGATTCATAAAGATCCAAAAAACAAACAAACAAGCAGGCCAATAATCCCAGGAGTAAATTCCATACTGGAACCTCGGGCTAAATATGTGGATGTATTTTTAAAACCACTAGTAAAACCATACTAGTGTGGTGAAGACTAACCCATAGCCCTGTCGAAATTGCCGTTTCTTTGGCAATGAAATCATGTTGACCTTCCCTAAACTGAAGTGGTTTGCAACATTGTGTGTTTTTTAATTGGAGTAGGTCCACTGCATTGATTAAAGTTGGCAGTATCGCCAGTGGGTCCTACCTCATTTTTTACCTTGGAGAAGCAAAACATACTTATTTTTCCTTTTCTTTGCTCTGCACTATGGGGTCATATTAGGGTAGAACATGATTTACGTGTGCAGCTAATTTTGTTCACACACTATTAGAGTATCCTTGTTTTACACTGTTTTCACACATTTGATTTTTGGTCTTAAAAGATAGCGATGATGAAGACGTGAGCATACTGGTGAGTACCTACCAGCAGCTCCTTTGGTGGTGCTTACGTGAGGTACTTTCAGACCTTCACACATTTTTTGCATTTGGGCTCTTGTAGAAGGGTATACAAGAAGGGGGAGGTAGACACACTTTTCTTAAAATTGGACATCAAAACCCTATTTTGAATAGCAATTCAGAAGCTATTCTATTAGTAGCGTAGCCAAGCATGGTTTTTGGGTGTTTGAAAATAGCAGCCCAGTAGCAGATCAGGTCTTTATTGATATAATTGGTTTTGAGTGGAGGGTGACCTGATTTGCAGAACTCTCTATCGCTCCCTATTGTATATGATACCCCTCAAAGAGACCCCATTGTTTGCTTTAAAGAGGAATAAAAACCTAAGAGACGAATTGGTTCATTCAAATACAGAGATACAACATACACAGAGATCTTGCAATCCCTCTTAGACCTACCACCGATAGTGGAGCACTATAAATGCGGCACATGTGGCATGTTCGACACTAGACAGACCCTCCAGGATTTCGCAGTTTGCCACTAAATCAACACTTTTGTAAAAATGCCAGGATTTTTACAAAAGTGACTGCGAAATCGGCAATGAACAACCCATAGACCTGTTCACATTGTAGTTGATGTACTGCCCCACAGGGGCATCGAGAACAACTCCCCACTAAACTCTTCTCCCTTCAATCAGGTCACCTGCTGTCCATACACTTCTGTGAGGTGGAGGCAGCATCTGATCTACTGCCCGGTTCATTGTAGTGAACCAGAAAGTATGAAGTGTGTGAATGTAGTTCGGTTTTATGCTACGTTTGCTGTACAGACTTATACACGTAGGCAGTGGCAAATTCTCATAATGCAGAGGACATGATTTTAGGGGGCTTCCTAATGGGATCAAACACTTTTTGTCTGGGTCATTTAAAAGACTTGTGCAGCACAAGGTATCCGTCTCACTCCACTTAAGGATTTTGCACGTTAATGAAGCGTTGCACTTACAGTGATTGGATTTCTGCTGCCTATTGTGTATGGACAGTGCAACCTGTTTAGACTGACGGGGACTGGCACTGCAGTGCATAGTGCGGCAATACACACTGGCATGAGCCTTTCAAGAGAGTCTTGTGAGTGCTTGCTGCTGTTAGGAAGGTGAGTTTGCCTAATAAAGAAAACAAAGTAGTAATTTTGGAAGAGTATTGGGGAACCGCTGCTTGCAAAATCAGGGGCAGGGCTCAAGGCTTAAAGTGAACAATCACGAATAGCGAAAACAAAGTAGTAATTTCAGAATAGTGCAATGTTGGCAGGTGACTTTGCTGGGACAAAATAGGTCGAAGTTTGTGTGCACGGAGTAGGGTAGGAGGAGGTGTGGAATGGTGCCAAAATGGTTTACAAGATGTTAATGATACAACTCTGGTTTCCGTGGAGCAGAGGGAAGCTACTCATCTTTGCCATGCCCCGGTTGTATGGCTAGTTCTGTACCACATGAGGTACCTCACAGTAGACGTTTAGGTGCTGCGCCTATGTGAGTGCTCTGTGCTGTTACATGTGTGTGCACTGATTTCTGTAGACACTGGGAATAGAGATCTCCATGAAGGGCAGGGAGGGTTCAGCTGACCCTTGACCGTAACATTGCCTTTGCATCCCATGGCCACTTTGTTGCTGTAGTCAGCTCGCGTTTGATGAATGGGGTTTGCAGTGAGCTGCGGGTCAGGGATGACACCATATTTGCAAGTTCCATACCCTATATTAGCTAAAAATGAGCTGCATGAGGAGTATCAGTTCCGTACCTTGCATTCCAAGCAAAAACTAGGAATGACACTTGTAGGGGAAGTTTTATTCCCTGGAAAAAGCATGGTTTACAATGCATCTTGGGATCCTCAGTCAAACAGCACCAAAGCAGAGCCAGGGGCTTGATGCAGGCACAGGAGCGAACTTTGCTTGCAATAACTGTAATAAACTGAGGAAGAGTGCTCTCCTTTGTCCCCGCGTAACAATCCCCGGTCTGGTTGATGCTGCAAAACTGCTGACAGCGTCAACCTTAATACTTTTTTCTAATTGTGCGACACCTTCAGCTCAAACTGAAAGCGAATTGACACGGCTGCAGAGAATAACTCACGTAACCACACATATAGCTCACGCGCCCTTTGTACTTCGCTTGCCGGCAGTGACAAGGCCCAACAAGCAGAGCAGGGCCAAGCTGAAGAGGGCAGCAACTGCTCCCTGACTGCCAGACTTCCTGGCTCAGCAGCTGCCGTTTGTCTCACAATGAGAGTGTCCCAAGAGCCACTCACAAGTACCCAACACATTTTACCAACCAAACTGCCAGCCTTCTGTGAACATGACGCCAGCTGAAAATTGAAGGGGCAGCTCCTGTTGGATGTCCACATGAATGGGTAAGCCCCGTAGAGTATGGTCAACATCTTATGTAGGGATAGCTAGCGTTATAAAAACATTACTAACTGGCGGTTTCTGCCAGAGTAAAGTTCTGCTTTTGTACATTATAGCCCGCTGCATCCTACCAGAAAGATGTAGCTGCTGCCAAGTTAGTATATTGTTGCTGGCAGCCTTCAGCTGCTGCAATGTCCCCTGTATCAGCAAAAAAGAAAGTTGCACACAAAAACTGGAGGTGCTGGGTTCAGGGCTGAAAGCGAGGCTTGGAGAATGATACATTCCAAGCTTCACATAAGAAATGCAAGTTACAGGGCAATTGAAACAATCAATCAGTCAATTGTAAAACACAACTACTCACCCGTTAGGGTATCAAGGTGCTGAGTGGGGGGAGTGGATCTGCAGTTCAGTTGAAGAGCACGGTTTCGAGATCCTTCCTGAATTGAGGCAGAGATGGTGATTGGCTGGGATGTAGAGCCAGGAAGTTCCAAGCCCACGCAGCAAGGTAGCAGAAGGATTCTCCTCCAGCTGTGGTCTTGTGGAATCGTGGGGTGGTGGCCAGGGCCAGTTGGGCAGAGCGTAAATGCCTGGTGGGTGTGTGGAAGAGGAGGCGGTTGTTAAGGAGCCTTTACCTGTGGGCTGCTTCCTCTGTTCCATATCCCAGGTTGCCTATTCAAAGTGGAACACTCTGCTAAAACAGTTTCCATTGATGTAAGGCTGAAAATGAATGATTATGAGTAAAATAAAGTGCCGCAAAAATGCTGCTAAATTTCCATATTTGTGCCGCTAAATTTCCATATTTGTGCCGCTAAATTTGCTAATCCATTAGATTTTTCCATACACCAATACAATGAGTTTACCAATTGTAAATCACATTTTTTTTATTTACGGTGTATTGTACCTGTGTGGAAAAGTCTATGTAGGTAAAACTAACTAAGAGGTCTGAGAACGTATCTGTCAACGTAATGTATACATTTCCATACCATGTCAGCACCACTGGTCCAACATTTTGTTGAAATGAAGTATATTATTGAAGACCTGGAGTGGACTTCTTTAAGACAAATAGTTCCAAAATACGGTGATGATTCACAGTTGATAAGGCACCCTTAATATTAAAGATAAGAACTGCTGAGACTGGTCTGAACGAACAATCACATTTTGACTATGTTCTAAAGCACCAGTAGAACAATAACACACATGACAGACTATAGGTTGCTCCTTGTTCCAAAAAGTTATTTCTGACATTACTTCATTGTATAAAAACAGCAGTACTAACTGCAGTTTGGGACTGTAGGAACCACAAACACAAGAATCTTTTCTATATAACAGTACCGACATTAGGTATTTTCCAACCAGTGTTTTGTTCTGTTGTCTCTAATATGACCCCTTTTGAGATTTAGATCTTTTTGCAAGTTCAGTTTTTGGTAATCATGTATATGGTACATATTGGTACATATTTTGGCCTTTTTTTCAAACAATTTTATAAAAGTTACCCTCTTCGTTTTTTAAAATATTTAAACACAAATACATTCATTTGGTCATTATGTTAAATATTGGATACTAGTGCTAGTGGCCAAACCACAATTCATTAAAAACTACATTGCCCAAGAGGCAATGCGAAGGAACAGGAAATAATAAACCGCCATTTTCTTTGATCACCTGATGATTGATTCGCAAACGCGTACCGCGGCCATGAGGAACCGGTGGAGGTTCATAATCGCATTGAGGAACTATCGCCTGCAATATAGAACAACATGTAGAAAGTAAGTCGGTAGATAAGAAGTTGTTCACTAAACGAAAGCTATTTCTTGTAAATCTAGGTCTAAAGTCTAGTTAAGTTTCATTTTGGGCATTAGGAGGATAAAGGAAAAAACAACCCGCACTAGTAGTGCGATTTGCTATACGATTTGCGGTGAGCAATTCAGTTAAAAAAAATGTGACAATTTGTTTTATTTAACTAAATTGAGCATGAAGTTAAAAAGGGAGAGACCCAAAGGTATCACTAAGGCCAGCACATGCACTTTTTTTAAAAAAAATGTCTTTATTGCATTTTATGAGAAAAATAGCAGGATGGATTCACAAACCCCCTCAAAGGGCCCCCCTTCCCCCGCCCAAAACCGCTGTTGTCCTCCGCATATACAGCTTCAGTGCTTCATATTCAATAAATAGAAAGGTATACACAGCCATTCAGCCAACAACCCGTAGTCGGGCAGGCGGCGCTCCATCACATCAGTTAAAGATTTTGCCATTAAGAGACACTCCGTATAGTCGGCCTGCACAATGTAAAGGGATCCCCCTGAATCCTTTCCGTTCCACTCCCGGCACAGAACACTCCCATATTCTATTCGTGTGCGGGTTTATCAGTGCCCTCCCTGCTCGCCAAGTATGTGTGGTACAAACCCCAGAAATTCTTAGGCCTACTAGTGGGGGTTTGCAATGCACTATAATTTTCAGACTGGGTACAGCAATAAAGCATGTCATGCGTCCAGCGTTTCAGCGGGCCCCTCATCCAGCAACAGGCCAGCACTCGGCGGGCTACCAGCAGGCCCATGTCTACTAGACGTCTAACCGCCCGTGGCAGTTTTTTAGTGTACCCTAGCAGGGCTACTAGAGGGTTTGGCGTAATGAAGACCTCCGTCAGCTTACTTATGTCAGCAAATATCTTCTCCCAGAAGTCCCAAACACCAGGGCACTGCCAAGCAAGATGCAAAAAGTAAGCTTCTGGGGCGCTACATCTCTCACAACGAGCAGAGTCTCTCAAAACATATCTGCAGAGTCGAGCTGGAGTGTAGTATATACGGTTCAAGAATTTGAAGTGGATCAGCCGATGCCGGCCATTGAGTGAGACTTTCTTAGTGATAGTGCAGCAGTATCGCCACGTGTCATCGTCTAGTACAGTGTCCAGGTCGGACTGCCATGATAATCGTGCCTTAGTGTATGGGTATCGTGTGCTTGTCTGCGTTAGTTTGTATAGACTGGACAGTAGGCTCCTGGGCGATGCGGTTTTTATTACATGTGTGAGCTCAGGGACCTCCGGAGGCTCCGCCATGTCTCCACCCAGTAAGTCGCCCAAGGCGCTGCACACTCTGTGGAATTGGAATCGTGTTAGTAGAGGGGGTGTTTCACAGGCTCCCAGTGCTTGCTCCCAGGTCTTTGCCACTCCCTCAGCGAACAGATCACCCGCCGTATTTATGTTCAGTTTATGTAAGGCAGTGACTACTCCCTTTTCCGTGAGCGGGGGCAGCCATCTGGCCCAGTCTATCAGCATTACCGGTGAATATAGAAACGCACCGCTTTGCATCTGTAATAGGCTGTGCCATGCAGGATTAGTGGCTGTTAGTGAGTCTAATACACCCGTTCTGCGATCTAGCGGACGAAAAATCGTGTGTTGGAGTGTATCCGGGTCAGCAAAGAGAGTCTCCATGCGTACATGTGGGACGTCACGGTCTCCATGCAGCCACGTGTGTAGATGTGACGCCTGGGCTACTCGGTAGTATGCCTCCAAATCCGGGGTGCCGAGCCCCCCCATACAGTACAGCATAGTAAGTGTCGTCCAACGGACACGAGGTTGTCCGCCCGCCCAGGCTAGCTTTATCATCTATTGTTGCAGCCTAGCAAAGAACGATTTGGGGAGAACAATTGGTAGGGTCGTAAACAAATACAAAAAACGGGGGAGCATCACCATTTTCATCATGGCTATGCACCCCATTAAGGACAACGGGAGCTTGCTCCAAGGTATCACGTCATCTTCCAGTTTGTTAAAGGCTGTGCCATAGTTGGCTCTAAAGAGGATGTCCGCATCTGTATGCAGCTGTATCCCCCAGATAGCGGACCGCGTCTGTGGTCCATTGGAGGGGATATTCCATTGGCGCAGGCTGCGTGATCGGCGTAAGTGGAAAAGCCAGCGACTTGGTCCAGTTGACCCGCAAGCCAGAGAGCGCCCCAAATCGGACCACTTCCCTAAGTACTGATGATAGATTGTTATCGGGGTCGCGTACATATAACAGGGTATCATCTGCGTACATGGACACTATGATCTTGTATCCCGGGAATCCTATACCCTCGTGTCCGTGGTATTCCCGCAGGGCACATGCCAACGGTTCTGCCACCAGGGCATATAGGAGGGGCGAGAGGGGGGCATCCCTGCCTAGTTCCTCTGCTAATGGGAAAAGAGTCTGTAACCAGATCTCCAATGCGTAGCATCGCCCTCGGCTCGTGATATAACGCCCCTAGCATTTGTAGGAACGGCTGCCCCAGACCCATACGCTGCAGCACTATGCGCATGAAAGGCCACTCTACGGAGTCAAAGGTCTTCTCCATATCTAGGAAGACAGCTAGCGCCTTTATGTCAGGTCTCACATGTTGGATCACCCCCAAAACCGTTCGTATGTTGTAGACCAGGTTTCTTACTTGGATAAATCCTGCCTGGTCCAGGGCTACCAGGCTACCAGCAAGGAGCGCCAATCGGGTGGCTGGCACCCTGGCAAAGAGTTTGGTGTCAACATTTAAAAGCGACAAGGGTCGATATGAGCTGCACTCATCGTGTGGCTTTCCCGGCTTCAAGATGGTAACTAGAAGTGCCTCCCTCATAGAATGCGGCATACTGCCCTCTACGCAAATGTCATCGAATAGAGTCGATAGGTGTGGGAGCAGTTGGTCCTTAAAGGTTTTGTAAAAGCCCGCAGTGAGACCGCCAGCACCCGGAGCGCTGCCCGATTTCATGCTGGCCAGGGCGTCTAAAATCTCATCCTTATCTATAGGTTGCATGAGGAATTCCCTGTCAGAGTCGGACAGGACGGGGAGGTGAATGTGGCCTAGGTAGTCCTGAATTTCCTCTTCCATATCACCGTTTTTAGAGGAATACAGGTCTGAGTAGTATCTTCTAAAGACTTCGGCTATGTCCACTTCGTCTGTGGTCGGTTCTCCCTCTGGAGTGTTAACTACCGTGACGTGTTGGCGCCGTCGCGCTCCCCTCATGAGGTTGGCTAGTACCGCACTTGGCCGCTCCCCTTCGCCATATATCCTGGCAGTGGAGTATTTGCTCATGTGTTTGACCTCCCTGTCCGCTTCATCATGATACTCCGCAAGTAGGGCCTTAATCTCTTCTCCCACAGTGTCGTCCGCGAGGCTACACTGCCTGCGCTCCAACTTATCTAGTTGTCTCTCAAGGTCCGTCAACCTCCGCCGAATGGATTTAAGTATGCCCGAGTGATTTGACATTGCGACCCCTCGGAAAAAGACCTTGAAGGCCTCCCACACTACCTAGAAGCTCTCGACCGAGCCTATGTTGTGTTCAAAAAATGTATCTATGGCCTCAGCAAACTCTCCCCTAAACACTGGGTCCAGTAGAGAATTAGGCGGGAACCGCCACGTAAATGGCGGTACAGATTTACCGGGAATACGCAATTCCAGCAAGACTGGTGAGTGATCAGACAATGTTCTAGGCAAAACCTGCAGTCTTTTATCCGACCTAATTGGGGGGAGGAAGCAAGCCAGTAGTCTATCCTAGTGTGGATGTTGTGATATGCAGAGTAATGCGTGTACCCGCCCTGATGTGGATTTCGTGATCGCCATACATCCCCCAATCCCAGGCAAGTTATCGCACTTTGGAGTTCTAGTGCAGCGGCAGTGGGCCTGCGAGCAGGGCCAGCTGACTGGTATAGGGTCGGGTCCAGAACAAGGTTAAAATCGCCCCCCTAAAGTAGCAAGCTCCTCTGGTCAACTCGCTTGATCTTGGCAGTGAAGGTCTTGTAAAATTCCGGCGAGTCAAAGTTCGGACCATAGGAGTTTACAACTGTGACCCCTACGGCAGGACCGTGACACCTAGATATCACGAATCTGCCATCAGTATCCGTCTCCAGTGTTTGTATCTGCAGTTTGGACTTAGGGTGCACCCATGTCAAAACCCCTCTGGAACTAGAGGTAATCCCCGCTGCCGAGATGTTGCCTTCCAGCCCCCTGCTTCTAAGCATGTGACTGTGTGTAGGGAGATGTGTTTCCTGAAGCAGGGCTATATCTATGTGTTGGCGCTGCAGGTAGCTGTGGACCTTTCTGACTTTGCGGTGGTCATTCAGGCCACGAACATTCCAAGTGATGGCTTTTAGTCTAGGCGTATGCACACCCCCCTCGCCGGTGTCGGTGTCGGTGTCAGCCATCGTGCATTACGGTAGTGTATGTGTGTAGCTGTTCTTTAGCAACGCACGCCAAGGGCATACAGTGCAAAATCAGGCTGGGCAAGGCCTCAACAGGTATGTAACAAACTTCTCTCAATTCAAACAGAACAATCTGTGGTTGCGGTGAATCCGGTGTGTCCCCACTAGGTAAGCAAAGACAGTTCCTCCCCCTAGCCTCCCCTCCCCTCGCCCTTCGCTGACCAACCCCAACTCGGCCACTAACTGCCCCCAGAACCCCCCCAGCCCCCTCCCACAGCAGACCAACCCCAACTTGGCCTAGCATGTAAATGTCTCCCTCCCAGCACTCCCCCAGGAAACTCAGAGAATCCCAAAGGGGGACCAAAAGTGCTCACTGTGCAAGGGCCGAGGTTGCCAGGTGTATCAATCCTAACTTTGACTATTTCCTGCGCATACATCTCCTCCGTCGCCAACGCCAAAATTAATCATCCCAACGCTAGCCGTCAGGGTATCGTGTGATTACAATAACTAATCTTCCAGTTGGTGCCCACACCGCTCAGAATGTCCTAAATCAAGTCCAGTAGACGATCTGTGCCAGCTTGTAACTTACCAGCACATGCACTTATTGTGTTGGAGATTATGCATGTAACACCAACACTAACCGCATGATACTATGTATATTGCACTATGAAAAAACAGAGAACTCATATCTTGTTTAGTGATGCATGACAACATCTGTGATATGGGGGTGAAATTAAATAACCTTTGTATTGTAGTCTATCAAATATATGGGACCCAGCATGATCACACATAAGGCATTACACCAAACAAATTAGCAGTGCTGTCACCAATGCATGTGAAAGTTTCATAAAATGCATTTTGTTGCTTAGAAAGCTTGTTATGCCCCGACGAAGACCTGGCTATAATGCATCCCTTTTCACTATGGAGGTCTAAACGCATTGTTGTGTATCGATTTAGATTCCGTATGAATTTCCCGATTCATGCCCTTATATAGGTACAATTCACATTGCCCTTATATAGGCATAGAAATCCAGTCCTTATTTAGGCACAGCCCATGCTATCCAAATACAGGCATGGCTACTTACATCCGTTCATCTACGTCAACGATTTCTTGGAAAACCAGACCCGTAAGCCATTAGGGACATCTCCTTGCTTGAATATTGATTTCTTCAATAAACTCATTATTATGCATGAACATCTATTCCTTAGAGCTTCATTCATGACGTTCATATGCCTGACTCTTACGTCAATACTGGCATTCCTAAACACCTTCAAGGTATAAATATACCTTCACTTGCTATGGCAAAGCACAGTGTGGTTCAGTGCAGTTCGACTACCTACTTGCATGACGCAGCTCGCCACAGCAATTACCTAATGAAGCCAACTCCCCAGCTGACGCACTGACCAGAAGCTTTCATCCTCCTACCGAGAATCCAGCTCCAGTGTTTCTGACTCCCCTTGAGGGGTGTTGAGAAATAGAGTCCCAGAAAGAGATATCAACCTCTCTCATTCTAAGGTATGGAGCTGATTAGAACCTAGAGAAACATTTGGGCAATTCTTGGCAAAACTAAACCTATGCTAAACCAGCAGCTACTTCTTCCCTCGTACTAGACCTAGGTTAGGTACACTGGGTTAGGCATATTTTAGAAGCACCAGTTGAGTATTTTAGCCTGTGTTATTTATGTATGTATTTTTATGTATGTCATTGCAAAAGACCTTGCTATTATAGTATTCTTTTATATTACTGTTTACGCTGTACACATTATACTTCCCATTCTGTCTTACGGTTGTAGCAGTTCATATCTCTTGCATGAGAAAGAAGGCTGTTCAATAAACCCTTTTTATTGAAACGCCTGTCTCTCTATTTCTGTGCAACTCTGTAGAAATGAAGCATGCACGATTGGCTGAGTGAAATAGTTATCTATTGTTTCCACAACTTTGAAGATATTGTTCAGACTCTAAGGGAAACAAAGTTGTCATGTTTACGCGGCTGTCAGAGACTAATCCCTTCTTGTTCATTCGAGAAAGTTTCTAGTGACCTCGGAGTTAGCTGGCACACACACAATTATGTTTAATGTACTCGATAGAGACATACTGACCTCAGTCCTATGTCAAATCTATAGTGTATATTATTCCAACGCACAGAGCCTATTAGGGATATAGGAACTACACTACATGGCACCCAATGTTTGGTAAGGCACTAATTTAACGCTAGATACTGAAGTAACTCAGTCGTGCTTTTCTCAGAGACCCCCTACACATAATCCTCCAATAGACGTCTGGAGTGGGTAAGGGATAATATCCGCCATAGCTGAGTAGGACGAAAAATCCTATGTATCAGCTTTTTGGTTTGTTCAACGTTGAAGGATACAGTGTTCCAAAATATTGTGCACCTTATCTTTATTTCCTTGAAACTTGCTCTTCAACTTTCATTAAAATGGCAGACGAAGATACCACCGCAAACGGTGGAGCTACAGGTGACAACGCCGAAACAGCTCCTAATTTCACAGGTTTCCAAGAAACCGATGCGAATGCTATAATCATTCCTCAAAATTTAGGGAAAGCCATCACTATAAAACTTATAAAACATGACCCATCATCAAGAGGTGGTAGAGCAGTTTTTGTGATAGAGGCACATGAATATCACCAGACAGAGGTATTCTATTCGTGGATAGTCTTCCCTGAAGCAAATCCAGTAACACGTATGTTTCAGATGTACGTTGTTACAACACAGGTTGTAACAACGCATACCTTTACCACGCGGCCGCTACAACGCAAGTCGTTACCACGACTTGCGTTGGAGGGCGCGGATTTAGGATTTTTATAATTTTATATTCCAACACCAGTCCCTGTAACAGTAGGGAAGGTGTTGGAATATAAATTTATAAAATTCCTTATCCCACAGCGCCCTCCAGCGCAAGTCGTGGTAACGACTTGCGTTGTAACGGCCGCGTGGTAAAGGTACCGCGTGGTAAAAACTTTGTGGTAAACGTTGTTTACCGTATGTTTCACTTCTACAAAGAAGATGATCCACCAGACGAATATATTCCTTTTGAGGATGCTGAAATTTCACTCAAATACCAGGAGCATGAGCTCTGGTTAAACGGCGCCCTAAAACATTTAAATCACATTACCAGGCTTGGGCCACTAGGTAGACCAGGAGCAACATGGCCAGTTTTAGCCGGCCATACACCACATCCTGACATTAACGACATGTCAGACGTAGAGTTACTAGCTCAACTCAGAGTTAATCAAAATCTACAGACAATTGGTCCAATATGTCATGCGGACTCTTACAGTACAACCTACAATATTTATTCCACAACAAACCTCTCACCGGGGGAATACACTAAAAATTACATCACAGACTTTACACGCAGTCATGGGTAAATTACCCACAAAACGTGAACAAATTCCATTCTGGATAGCTCAAAAAATTACTCAGATCGAAGCAGTATTTCCTAATACTAACCCTCATGAAAAACACAGAATTTTAACAATCTGTTTACCAATGGGATCACACCATATCTGGCGGAATGCACCACTTGGGGCACAGTCTTCGATGCAATCTACACTAAAACACACGGCGTTCAGTCTATGGCGGTGTTGGAAATGGGATCCCTGGCTGGCCAGGGCTTTCGCCAAAGTCAGTCAGAGACCACCACACCCAAGTCAGGGCAAGGGAGTTACACGCCAAGGTAACCCCTACTCACCCTCCAGGTAACGTGGCGCGAGCAGCAAGGCTAAACTTGGAGGCGATGCAGGCTAAGTATTTGCGCACGCACCCCAGCAACAACAACCAAAGGCCCACCACAAAGGAAACTCCACACAAGGTTATATAAAAATAGCCTTTGTATTACACCAAAACACATTAGATAAAACACACACTTTACAATGTGCCAGAGGCACGGGCAGAATTTACAGGGGATATGTACAAGACAGGGCCACCTGAACCACTGTCAGGAATCAGAAGTAGCACTGTCAGAAATAGCACTTAGAACATAGAATATAGCACAAAATAGCACACAACCAGTAATTACTGGTAACCAGGATCTCACTAGCACCACCTGTACTAGGGAGAAAACAACCACCTATGTATCACAATACCTGTAGGGGTGTAAGAGGAAAACACATGATGCAATGCATAACATTCATTCAGAGGTGTAAAGGCACATGACGCATAAACAATACATTCAGAGGTGCAAAAACAATAACAATTGCGCCAAACTCACGTAAGTCACCACCTGTGACTGTCCCTAGGCCAACTGGCCTCTCTGGGGCTAGGACGCCCTGTGTCCAAAGTCAGGGGGGCCTAAACGTAGCAGTTGCCCACAAAGTGCTGGGCAACTGGTGCAGGGAAATTAGGGCAACGTTGGAGCCTCTCTGGCTCAAGAACCACCACTGTGGCACTGCAGAGCCTCTCTGGGCTCACAAAACGAATGGCCCTCTCAGAGCCTCTCTGGGCTCTTAAAGCAAGAAAATGTCCCCTCTGAGCCTCTCAGGCTCAAAGCAACAATGGCCCTCCCAGAGCTCCTCAGGGCTCTTGACCACAGAAATGGGGGCACTCAGGGTTAAAGAAATGCCCCGTCGTTGGAGCCTCGCTGGGCTCGGAACACAGGCAACACTGCCCCCGGATGGAGCCTCTCAGGCTCTGGTGAGATGCCCCTGCGATCTAGGGGCCCCGCTCTGGGGAACACTGTGTTGAGGGAGGGCCCCTTGGGCTTCTAAACACTCTGGACCTCGCACTGGGGGGGGGGGGGATGCGGGCACCGGCAATGTTCCCCGACGCCTCCCCCTCCTCTCGAACCCTCACGCCTCCCACTCACCGGGTGCTGCAGCTCTCGCTCCTCGGCTTCCTCGGGACGGGCGGGGCTCTCCTCTTCTCACGGGAGCCTCGCTCCCTGCAGCACTTCTCCCCGGGGCTCTCCCTTCACATGGGAGCCCCGGCAGGCAGCAGCTTCCGCCTGCCTCTCTGTCCTGCCCCCGGCCTGCCTGACTTCCGGGTCGCGGCTGCGGGGGCGGGACTTCCGGTCGGCCTCTCCGGGGCCGCACTGTGATTGGTCGGCCGCCTCACCACTTCCGGGTCGCCGCGGGCAGCGCGGCAGCTCGCTTCTAGGCAGGCAGGCGGCTTCCCAGATGATCCGAGGAGTGGGCTCCCTCGTAGATCAATAAATCAAACAAATATGCGGCGTGGGCAGCCGCTCGAGCCGCGAAGTGCAGGGTGGGCACCTGCCTTACAGAAGCGCTCCCAGGCGCTGCTGGTCAAAATCAAGCGCTCTCAAGCGCTAGGGGGGCACAAACCACAGCGCTCCCAGCGCTAGGACGAAATAAAGCGCTCCCAGGCGCTAGGAGGAATCTGCAAGCGCTTCCAAGCGCTAAGAGGCAATTCCAGCGCTCCCAGCGCTAGAGGACAGCCCAAAGTCCAGCAAAAGTCCTTCAGCAAGGCAGGGGGGGGCAAGGCTGGGCCCAGAGCCAGCACACTGGGTCTCCAGGCAGGGAGACACCCCAAGTGGCGGTCCTCCTGGCCCCAGCAGCAGCAGCAGCCCCCTCTGGATCCTGGAAGAGAACAACATTTGTGGGGACACAGCCCCATTTTTATACAGTGCATTTCTTTGTTCAAGGGTGCAGAGTGGGGGCGGAACCAGTCGCAGCTGGTTCTTGAGTACTCTGTTTACCTCAACCACCCTCTCTATTCACTGGCAGGGCTTGGGCCATTAGACACACCACAGGGGGGCGGAGCCAGCATTGTGTGGGGAAAACCCAGCCCATCCAGGACACAGGTACACTCCTCCCACACATTACTCATGCAGATCTCCCACTCACCACCGGGCAGACCCATCCAGACTTCCTGGAGCCTGGCATGCCAGCCAGCTCCAGCCAATCACACGCCAGCACCCTCACAGCACACGTACAGCCATGTCTAGAAATGGCGCTTCGCTACTAGACACATACATGCTGCATACACCATCTCGCAGCATTCACTCTCACGAGTTCACACATACCAGACTCAAGCCTGTACACCCCACGCATCAGGAACTACCAGGGACACATCCATTCCCCATGCATTCCTATGGGCGGGCAGGCCTAGCTCAGCACATGCACTCAGAGTGCGCACGCACTTTCCACTGGGACACAGTGAAAGTGCGCAGAATCCAAAAATCACCATCTCCAGGTCACCATTTCAAGCAAAAAGTCTAGGGGTGAACCTGCCCTAAGGGCCAAAGTCCAACAGGCGGTAATAGCTGATGTCCTGAAACAGATTCAAAACGAATACGGGTCAGAGCCTGCTCTAAATTTAGGTATGAAACTACTGAAAAATGTTAAACAGGTCTCTACAATAATAATATCAAATATTAAAGAAGAAGCAGCATCAGTGGCGATCCGCCTGAAAATGAGGGAATTTGATGTAACAGAGCAACCACAAGAACTAGCCAGAATAATTGAGAAATCCTATGAAGAATTAGGCAGAGACAGTTTGGGTGGGAAACCAGTAAAACCACAACTGTCTGAAATTCCTGAAAAGGTAGTTACTAAAACACTCCTACCTCTTCTAAAAAGAAGTGGGAAAATAGCAAACAAACTTCAAAAGAGAAGCGTTCTCATTCCCGAGGTAGGTCTCCTCAAAAGTAGCCCTCTGAAAGGAGGTACAACCTCAGGAATAGGGATAATTTGAGAAAACCTGATAGATATCAAGATCCTGATACACATTCCTCTCGTACCTTCCAGACTTTGTCACAGAAATCCGAAAGAAGAGGACGGTCAGAAAACAAGGAGGCACGTGTGAAGTCCAAAGACGATCAACACGTTCAGAAAAACAGAAAGCCTCAATTCACCAAAAAGAAGGTAGCAGGTCTAAAAAAATCAGACATGCCGAGGATCTGGAGGACACAACTCAAGAACGGAGAATGGGCTCAGACAATGTTGCACAGCGCAGCAGAAGTAACAATAGCTCACCAGAACCTGAAGGGACTTCTGGAGACAGTGGAATTGAATGAGGATATTGAAGTTGAAACTGCAGATACCAGGGTTAGTTCTCCATATAGTTTATATGAAATAACACTCCGGATGCAGGGAGACATACCAAGAAAAGTGAAAGCCTTCTTTTGGGAGCGACTTTCTAAAGGCTATGATATACTTCTAGCTGAACAAGACTGGCCACCAGAATTTGTCAGTGAGTGCCCACATGGCGAAGACATCATTATGCCAGGCTTCTCTAATCATATTCTAATACATTTAAAATATACTTATGCCAGGCCCAGCATTATACAAAATCATGTAGTATGGGATGAGGATTCTCCTCACCATAAAATCCAGTTTCAAAAATCAACCAACTGCGCAAAGGCAAGAAGCTAAAAAACAGGTCAGGGAGATCTTAGATCAACTTGAATATCAAGGGGTGATTGAAACATGCACCTCATCAATGAACAATCCTTTGTTTCCTGTCCCCAAACCAGACAATACATATCGTGTAGTATTGGATTACAGACATCTAAACTCTTGTTGCAAAACATTTGCAGTGCAAAATACACACTAACAGCATTAATGAATAACATTGTGCGTAAAAAATATAAAACCACATTAGATATTTCTAACGGTTTCTTTTGTCAAAACATTGCAACAGAAAGTAGGTATTTGACCGCTTTCTCAATAACGGGGACACAGCGTCACTTCTGTCGTCTCCTTAAAGGATTCAAGAATAGTCCTGGGCTTGAGGAGCTTGGCGGGCATCCGAGATGGCCGCTTGAGCACAGCGCTCTCCGGACCCTCGCCGCTCCCGGCATTTTATCCTGACTGAATCCTGATTTCCTGCAAGAATTCATGTGGAGGACGTTTGGCTGATGACCCTGGCACTTTTCAGAAATCGATTTGGACATTGGATTCCTGAGATACGGTGATCTGAGCTTTTGGGCTCCGCCCTTGAGGTGCGCCCGGGACGGGGTGCGGTTCTGTGGCCGTCCTGGAATTGAACAACAGCGGCAGGAGAACTAGCCTTGTGGGTCCCCCTCCTAAGTTTCGGTTTCGATTCTGTTTCGACTTGGGCCGACAGTGTGCGTGTCGTACAGAGTCTGATACTTGGAGGCAGCTCGGCTGGTGGGCCTTCCTGTGGACTATTTGCTGATTTGGCGACCTCTACCCGTGTGGTGCCCTTTTTGGAACTTTTGATCCTGCGATTTGGGTGTCGGGCCCGTTGACCCTGGTGGCTCGCCTTGTGACGCATCTTCAAAATGGCGGGCAGAGGGGACAGGGAGACGCGCAAGACGAAAACACCTTTGCGCGGAGCTCCGGTTCAATCAAATGTTATGGACCGCTATACCCATTCTAAGGGGTCCCCCGGAACTGCCCTGCCTGCTCCTGTTACAGCGTCCGATCGAGTTTTGGAGGAGTCGGCGGAGCCCTCCCTGCAGGACATTATGGGCGCCATTTCGGGCGTGAGGGAATCCATCGGCCTACAGTACGAGGCCCTGGCCCATAAACTTGACACTGTGGCTATTGAAGTGAATCTGATTCGTGCTGATCTCGGCAAGACGAATGAAAGGGTACAATCATTGGATATTAAATCGTCCAGCCTCACGAAGGACGTGTCGGAGCTCCAGACGGAGGTTGGTAATCTCCGTCGGGTGAACGACTTCATGACCCGACGCCTGGAGGATTTTGAAAACAGGGCACGTCGCTGCAATGTTCGTCTGGTTGGTGTACCGGAGAACCCAGAACCCCACTCGGTGGATCTCCTGGTTGAAGATCTGGTCTTGAACCATCTTGCCCCTTCTGGTCTTACTAAGTTTTTCACAGTGGAACGTGCACATCGTGTTCCGGGGGGCAAAGGTAAGCCGGGAGCCCCGCCGAGACCTATTGTGGCGAAGCTTTTCCACTATAGAGACCGGGACGCTATCCTGCAGGCTTCGCGGGTGAAGGGCCCGGTGGCCTTTGAAAATGCCACGGTGAACTTTTACCCGGACTTTTCCCAACAAGTTCAGAGACAACGGATGGAATTTCGTGGTGCAAAGAAACGTCTTCGGGACCGGGGCCTACGCTATGCTATGCTCTTTCCCACCAGGCTTCGGGTCGAGTATAACGAGCGTACCCTTTTCTTTGATAGACCAGATGTTGTTAATGACTGGCTGGACTCCTTGCCTGACCGTCCTCCTGAGACTGAGCCCGCCGCTCACCCTGGTGGTGCCGAAGGTGGTGCGGAGATCTGACTGTTCGGCTCTCATGTCTTACTTTGAATACGTTTTCAGGAGTGTTGGCCGGCGTTCCTCTACAACAATTATTTTGTCTTTAGTTTGTTCCCTTTAGTTCTTGGTGTGCTCGGGGGGCGGGTGGAACGGGGGCCTTTCCTCCTCCGGGGTCTTTGTGTAGAATAGGGGTCCTAGGGCGACAGGCACACTGCAGGTTGGGGTGGCTCTTTAGCTTTTTGCAGGGGTGCAGGGTGGGGGGTGTTCCTTTTCAGTTTGGGGGAGGGGGGTTGGGAAGTTCTTTCTTTTCTGTGTGTTGTTTTCAAGGCGGATTGTTCCTGTGTTTGCTGCTGTTTCTGATGTCGTGCTCATGGACGTGGGGTCTTGGATCGGGTGGATGGGATGGGGGGTAGAGGGTTAAAATTTGTTTCCTGGAACGTTAACGGTCTGGGAGATCGTATTAAGCGCAGTGTGGTTTTGAAATGTATACGACGTTTATCACCGGACATTGTTTTCCTGCAAGAAACTCATTTGTTCGGAAATGTTTGTTATGCAATGAATAGGTGGGGCTACCGCCTTGTGGCGCACTCGGGGTTTACCTCTGGTTCCAGGGGTGTGGGTATCCTTGTTCGAACCTCCCTCCCCCTGGCAATTGATGAGGTGATTCAAGATGACCGAGGGAGATATGCGGTCTTGGTGGGTAGATATGAGGGCCGCACCCTATCTCTCTTCAATGTTTATGTCCCCCCCGGGTTTGCAGACTTCCACTTTCACTGATTTGGGCCGCGTCTTGTTAGATCTCCCTAATAGTACTCTCTTCCTGGCCGGTGATTTTAATTCGGTGCTTTCCGGCCTTCACGATCGCCATCCCCCTAGGGATACTCCGGCTGCTCAGCAGTGGCTGGGTGGGTTTCTAGATACCTTTGGCCTTGTGGACTGCTGGCGCCTGTTGCATCCCACTCAGCTTCAATACACATTCCACTCTGGGGCACATGGCAGTTTGTCTCGGCTGGATTATTTCCTGATGCCCGCGGCCCAGTCATCGGCGGTCAGTGAGATTTTGCATTTGCCAAGGGGTATCTCTGACCACTCGCCGCTCTGGCTTCGTTTTGAGGTTGGGGTGGAGACGGCGGGCCGAGTTGCTCCCATTAACCCATGGTACCTTTCCTCCCCTGAGACCCGTAGCCTCTTGCTCAAGTCCATGGATGCGTATTTCCTGGACAACGAGGGGTCGGTCTCTTCGGCTGTGTCCCTGTGGGAAGCCTTTAAAACGGTGATTCGTGGACAGGCCCTTTCCTTGATTGTTGCAGCTAAGAAAGCCGGGAAAAGGGAGGTGGTAGACCTTGAGGGGGAGATTTCGGCTTTGGAGGACGGACTGGACTCTGGTGTCACACCTGAGAAACTTCACGCCCTGGGTTTGAAGCAATTTGCCTATAAATCCCTGGTCACGGACGCTGCAAAGGTGATGTTTCGAGAGCAACAGGGCAGGTTATATGATGTGGGTGATAAAGCGGGTAAACTCCTAGCGTGGTTGGACAAGAAGGAAAGAGTTAATCGTGTGGTGCCCGTGATTCAGTCTGCGAGTGGTGAGAATGTGACTGACCCGATTGCTATTGTTGACCGTTTTGCCGAATACTTCCGTGTTGTGTATGCTCCCGTGTCTGTGAGGGATGTGGCTGATTCTCGCCTTCTGTTGCGTGATGTAACTCTGCCCTGTGTCTCCGACTTGGACCGTATTGCTTTGGACTCCCCTTTTACGGCTGATGAGATAGCTACTGCTATCCGTTCGCTCCGCTCGGGCAAAGCATTGGGCCCGAACGGGTTGCCTATTGAGTTGTATAAGTTACGTCCCGATAAGATGGCGCCGTATATCCGCGATATGTTTTTAGAGTCCCGAGAGCGCAACATCCTTCCCTACGATCAGCGTCTGGCGACGATAGTCGTCATCCCCAAAGATGGTAAACCGCGGGACCTTTGTTCCTCATATAGGCCTATATCCCTGTTAAATGTTGAACCCAAGGTTTTGGCGAAACTTTTGGCGCCCCGTCTTCTGTCGGTTCTTGGTGACCTGGTCCATCCAGATCAATCTGGTTTTATCCCGCATCGCAACACTGCTTTGAATTTACGTCGCCTTCACGGCGTGATATCGAGGGCGGGGCTGTTGACGGAACCGGCCATTTTGGCGTCTTTGGATGCCTCTATGGCCTTCGATACTGTGGAGTGGCCCTATTTATGGGCGACTCTTGAGAAATTCGGATTCGGGTGCGAGTTTATTAGCTGGATTAAATTGTTGTACGCGGAACCTCTGGCGCAAGTTGTGGTGAATGGTAGGGTGTCGGCTCCCTTCTCCTTGGGTAGGGGCACCCGCCAGGGTTGCCCCTTGTCTCCGCTGCTGTTTGCACTCGCTCTTGAACCATTGGCGGCCTGGCTTCGGTGGGAACCGTCCCTTAAAGGGATTCGTTGGGCCCCGGACTTTGAAGACCGTGTCTCGCTTTATGCGGACGATATCCTCTTGTATCTTACCTCCCCTCGTAAGTCTTTATCCGTTTTATTTGACGTTCTCGCGTCCTTTGGTGCTAACTCGGGCCTTGTAATTAACTGGGCCAAGTCCTGTGTATACGTTTTATCTGGTGTCTTGCCTCCGTTGCCGAGTAGGCTTCCCATTCAGGTGGCCCAGGATGGCTTTAAATACTTGGGGATCTTTGTTACTTTGGACTCGTCCCTTCGCTTTGATCGTAATCTCCTTCCCCCGTTACTTAGACTACGTTTGGACGTTGCCCGCTGGCGTAAACTTCCCTTATCTCCTCTGGGTCGGGCGGCCCTGTTTAAAATGATGTCATTGCCGCGATTTCTCTACGCTCTCCAGAACTTTTATGATCCTATCCCTAAGACCTATTTTCGGGAGATTGAGAGTCTTCAGAGACAGCTTCTTTGGGATGGGCGTCCGCGCATTGCTCTCGCGAAACTTTCCATCCCGTGGTATGACGGGGGCATGGCGCTCCCCGACATTAAGAGATATTATTGGGCCTCCCACCTGTCTGCCATCAATCACGTTATGTTTTCGCCGGGTCGTAATCCGGCGTTCGAGATGGATAAACTTCAGCTTCCGGGAGGTGATTTTAACAGAGTGCTTTACTCTCGCTCCGCCGGGCGCCATCTTGTGGGACCTACGTTGACTGCTTTGACTGTGTGGCGCGCTGCGAATGTGAGCTTGGGATGGGAAGATCGCTTGACGTTGGCGACACCGCTTTATGCTTCGGAACGTCTGGGCGGTCTCTGGTCTACCAAGGGTTTCGACCGTTGGGATATGATTAGGATTTGTAAGGTGGGGGATGTGTACTCTAAGGGTTCTGTGCGGTCGTTTCAGGCCCTCCAGGCTGACTATGGCCTGAATGGTCGGGAGTTCTTTCGTTATCTACAGGTCAGACACGCCCTTGCTTCGGTATTTGCTCCTGGTGAGATTCCGCCTGATTCTTCCCCCCTTGAAGATCGTATCCTTGACGGGCATCTTCCTGATAGTACTATCTCCCTGATCTATAAAAAGTTGATTAATAATCGGGCCGACCTACTGGTCCGACTTCGGGAAGCGTGGGTGGGCGATGGGTTGGAACTTGATGATGAGGACTGGCAATCGGCCCTCTCCTCCCCGAAGGAGGTGGCTATTCCGGCTCGTCTCCGTCTGGTTCAACTTAAGATCCTTCATCGGGTGTACGTTACGGGACCGCGACTGGTGGTGATGGGCTTTTCCTCCGACGGGTTATGCAAGCGTGGCTGTGGTTTGAGTGCAACTTTTTTGCATATTCTTTGGGAGTGCCCGATGGTGGCTGCTTATTGGACGACTGTGCTTGAAGTGATGGCTGTGGTGACAGGTGTGTCCTTGCGTCCGGAACCTCGTCGCTGTCTTTTGAATGTTTGGGAACCCACCGACTACTCGGTGGCCCAGACCAGATGGGCCACCCTGGGTTATATGGTTGCGAAGCGGGATATCGCGCAACTCTGGGGGGCCTCTAGGCCCCCTGACGCCTCGAAATGGGAGGATAATATGGACTGGTCCATGTTCCGTGAGAAGACTGTCTATGTGGCCAGGGGCAGACCCGGGGCGTGGACGAAGGTTTGGGGTCAATGGAATGACTACCGTGGCGACATTTGTACTCCTCCCCTTGTAGGCACTGCTGAGATTACCCTGTCTCCCTAGGCGAGCGTTCCTGGAACCTTTTATATAGGGGTTGTACTGGTGTTTCCGGTCCTCCCCTCCCCCCCCCCCGATCTCCTTGGAGCTTGGAGCTCCGTTTATGTTCTCCTGCTGCTATAACCCCCCCCCTTTACGTCCTTTGGGCTGACTGACAGTACTATATTTTCGCCTTTTTGTGTGCTTGTTCTTTCATATAAAATAAAATCTGTTTTGTCCTGTATTTCGTGGGGAGTATTGCAATGTTGGTCGATTGTTGCCTATGCGGGCAGGTATCTTGTATTTCGACTCCTCTTTAGCGGCCAGCCCGTGTGGTTGTAGGCCCATCCTTGTATTTTTTGTGCTTACTCCAATAAAGGTTTTAAAAAAAAAAAAAAAAAAAAAAAAAAAGAATTCTCTATCTTAACTCAAACTACATCTCACTTACTCCTTCCCATGTACTAGGCTTAGGTTAAGTACACCGGGGTAGGCGTATCTTAGAAGCACCAGTTGAGTACGTTTAGTCATTATTTTATCATTGTATGTATTTTATCTATTTTAAACACTGTATCGCTTAGAAACCATACCATGCTTTTACAGTATTATTTTATAATACTCTTTTTACTGTTTGCACTTTACTTTATGACAAGTATTGCGATTGTAGCAATTCACTTCTCTTGCATGAGAAAGAAGACTGTTCAATAAATAACCTCTTTTATTGAAAAAAAAAAAAAAAAAAAAAAAGAATAGTCCTGGGTTCTTTTCGGCAAGGGTATCAGAGTTACTACAAACTTATGATGACAAGGCATTGTCATATGTCGATGATATCTATCTGACAGACGATTACCTGGATAGGCACTTGAACAGGGTGAACACCATTATACTTGGATTCACCTCTGAAGGGTACAAATTCAATTTAAAAAAATCGAGAATTGCCCATCTCAACGCCCTCTTTCTAGGATATGAACTATCAAGTCAAGGCAAGAGCCTGGCAGCCAACTTTTTAGAAAAGTGTGCGCTGCTCCAACCTCCAAAAACACTGAAAAACTTAGTTGATTCTAGGTTTCCCGAATTTCGGAAGAACTTACATCCTGAACTACGCAGAAAGGGTTAAACCTCTCTACGAATTAATCAAACCTGATTTCAAAACCATTCATTGGAAAAAAGAACACACAGAAATTTTGCGTTCACTCCAAACAGACATGTTAGCAAACAAACATTTACAAACACGCGTAAACCTACGCAATCTAGTAATCCGAATCATTCCGGGTCAATGCGGATTCACCTACTTAACTTTTAACGAAGGTGAAAAAGTACCAATAGCATACAAATCATATTTGTTCATACAAGCAGAAATGAAATTCACTTCTACAGAAAAAATTCTGACAGCTGTTCAAAGCGCTGTAGCAAGAGAAAGAGCTCTAGCACAAGGGAAACGCATTATAGTCATAACTCACGTACCTGCCATAGAGGCAGTGACAAAAGAAAGAATTCCAAATGCTAAAGCTTTACATAAGTTTATAGTGGGATGTGGGTTTATAGGGGAATAGGGTGGGAAGTTATTTAATTGCCTCAAATTGTAAAGCGCTCTGATATCCTTCGGGATCAAGTTCGCGCTATATAAAACTTTATAAATAAATAAATCAGAGATGGATACAATGGGTTAATTATCTAACTGTAACTGATGTTGAATACGTTTTTGATCCTTATTTGAAAACACAAGCATTTCTACAATACGAACAAGAATGTCCTCTGCCACCTTAAATTCTACCTCTAGACCAGTATGAATGTATAATTTATATTGACGGATCAGCACAACCCACTACAGGGGGTAAACAAGCTTATGGTGCTGCATGCACGATCGTTAAAGGTCATATGCGCGATGGAAAATTCAGACCTATGGTCACAAAAACGTAATCTCTAGGAGATCGTACAGCTCAACGAGCTGAACTACAAGCATTCAAAATGGCACTTGAAAATACGGATTGTGAATTCTCCACACTCAATGTGCAATTCTTTCTATTGTGTCCAATCTTACAATGAATATTTACAGAATTGGCTTCAAAACAGTTTCAAAGATGCAAGGGTAAGGAGGCGGTGGCAGCGTCCCCCAGACCCGCTGTGTACTCGACGGTAGTGTAAGATCTCAGTCTGTTTATCTGGCCTGAATGCGAGGGCTGCGAGGAACTAGGGAATAATTATAAAATTTGGCATTTTTAATTGGCGATTGATTTTAAAAATTGTTTTGTACTTTGGGATTGATTGAATAATCCACATTGACTCATTGCACCATATTCCCTAAACACTCTCCCCCGCACTGCCTGGGCTCGATATTGCAGCCTGCCCGCCCCGGTCCGCCTCGGCAATTATTGCCGTAGAGCGGAGGGCGGACAGGTAAGAGCAAGGCACACGAAGATTCCACTTCCGCCAGAGCGGAGGTCAGCGCTCTAGTTGCTAACGTCCTCAGGGCTATTTAGACCGGACTGATCATCGAGTGGCTGCGGTAAGGAGGCAGTGGCAGCGTCCCCCAGACCCGCTGTGTACTCGACGGTAGTGTAAGACCTCAGTCTGTTTATCTGGCCTGAATGCGAGGGCTGCGAGGAACTAGGGAATAATTATAAAATTTGGCATTTTTAATTGGCGATTGATTTTAAAAATTGTTTTGTACTTTGGGATTGATTGAATAATCCACATTGACTCATTGCACCATATTCCCTAAACACTCTCCCCCGCACTGCCTGGGCTCGATATTGCAGCCTGCCCGCCCCGGT
This sequence comes from Lissotriton helveticus, assembly GCF_964261635.1. Taxonomy (NCBI): domain Eukaryota; kingdom Metazoa; phylum Chordata; class Amphibia; order Caudata; family Salamandridae; genus Lissotriton; species Lissotriton helveticus. Next base: position 1,344,647,126 of record NC_136061.1, on the reverse strand, counting down.
CCGCCTCGGCAATTATTGCCGTAGAGCGGAGGGCGGACAGGTAAGAGCAAGGCACACGAAGATTCCACTTCCGCCAGAGCGGAGGTCAGCGCTCTAGTTGCTAACGTCCTCAGGGCTATTTAGCCAGGCCCCCCAGTAAGCGCGCAGCGGTTGCGCGCAGGGTGGCGCCTTCGAGCGCGCCTAAGAAGCGCCGAAGAAAAGCCCGTCTGCGCCCGTCCGCGACAGGCCGGGGCGTAGGGGCTAGGTCCCTGGGACATGGCCCACGCAACGGTTGGTACTCATTTTATTTCGTATTCTGCTAGGTGTCTGCGCCAGTATCAGCCCACCCGCACCTGTGCTATACGTGTACCTGGTGAGCAACTTGAAGGCTGTTTTTCTTGCCGACAATGTCGTTATCAATCAATGGTGCTAACCGGCAGCTCTCACGTTAATGCTCCCATATCCACTCCCCCCATAGAACTGAAGTGTTTCCTCCTTAATGTCCGGTCCCTTCCTAAGCACCAACTCCAGATTTGGGATTTGATTCACTCTAAGCAACCTGACATATGTTTCTTCACGGAAACATGGATGAAACCCCATACTACCACTGCAATAACATTAGGGGTTCCAGTGGGTTATAAAATCATACATGTGGATAGGCCTATTAAAACTGGCGGAGGATTAGCTATTATCTTTAAAGACACTGTTAAGGTAGTAATGATAGAACAAAGCTTTACCCCTCTTCTGGAAATCATGATATTCAAAATTAATTTGACTAGTAATGTCTCATGGAAGGGCGCACTAGTATATCGCCCACCGGGACAGAATCTAGATCTTTCTCTGTCTCTCCTAGAATTATTGGCCCCCCATGTCAGAGCTAAGGAGGACTTTCTTCTCCTTGGAGATTTTAATGTACATGTGGATAATCCTGAAGATCATGAATCCATACAGTTAACAGCTGACCTGTCCAATCTCGGATTAGAGATAAAAAATAGGGGAGCAACGCATACAGCTGGTCATACCCTTGACTGTATTTTTTCCAACTGCACCAAAATCAGGTGCCTCTCTGCTACAGAAGTCCTTTGGACCGATCACTTTTTGATTGAGTTCTATCTGGCAAGACCTAGTAAACAACAATCCAGAACACCTCCTCCCCCTATTTTCCGACGCCAATGGTATAAAATATCAGCTGAAAATTTGCGCCAACACTGGCAACGACCCCAATTTTCCGAAGGTGATTCTGCTGCAGAAGCACTAGAAAAATATAACGAATCTCTTAAGTCTGCTATTGACTCTCTTGCCCCGCTAAAACTTCATAGACAGTTTCCTCCCACCAAACAAGAAAAGTGGTATACTCTTGACCTAAGGAAGGAAAAACAGAAATGCAGGAGGCTAGAAAAAATTTGGAGAAAATCGAAAAATGAGCAGGAAAGGAAAATGTTTTTAGAGGCCCAGGCAAAATATTATAAGAATATAAAGCTTGCAAGGAAAAATAATTTATCCCTACAACTGGAAGAGGCGGGTAATTGCCCAAGGGAATTATTTAAAATCTTGCTAAGCTTTATAAAGCCACCAGCTAGTGAGAGCCCTGATGATGCCTCACAGACATTGTGTGAGGAGATCTCCAAATTCTTTGAGGACAAAATAAACCTGATTTATAACAAAATCTTGGCCTCACAAGGCGCAGTAACAGGGTCCCCCCCTCCATGTACACCTCCGGCACTGATCAAAAACACCCTTCTTGCTATCCCACCAGTTAGTGACTCAGATCTTCCTCTTCTCATTAACCATATGAAAACTGGCTCCCCGAGCGATCTCCTTCCTGCTAAAATGGTGGCCCCTCTTATTTCCATCTTGGGGCCTTCCATTCAGTCAGTTATGAACATCTCGCTGACGAAAGGACAAGTTCCGAGAGAATGGAAGATAGCGGTGGTAAACCCTATCAGGAAGAAGGCGGCCTCCCCTTGGACAGATCTGTCCAACCTTCGGCCTATTTCCCTCCTACCCTACATCGGAAAGATGACGGAGAAGCACGTAAACACCCACCTATCGAACCATCTTGAAGCAGTAGAAGGCCTGGACCCTTCCCAATCTGGGTTCAGGCCAAATCACAGCACCGAATCAGCCCTACTGGAAGTCACCAATAACATCAGGTTGACACTAGACAGTGGGGGCTCCATGATTCTGGTGCTGTTGGATTTGTCTGCTGCTTTCGATACGGTGTCCCATGAAGTGCTTCTCGGTCGTCTGAGGGGTGTAGGATTGGGAGGGACGGCCCTGTCTTGGGTGGAAAGCTTTCTTTCCTGCCGCTCCCAAGAGGTCAGGCTGGGCTCCCACAAATCCATCTCCAGGGAGCTCAACAGGGGTGTGCCACAGGGCTCATGTCTTAGCCCCACATTATTTAATGTGTACGTGGCCCCCCTGGCCGACTTAGTGAGGCCATATGGGTTTACCCCGATATCCTACGCTGATGACACCCAGCTGATGTTCCCTTTCAAAATCTTCTCACCTGCCCTGCAAAAATCCTTCGCGGAAGGCATGAGAGCTGTGTCATGTTGGATGGCTGAAAATTGCTTGCAATGCAATGTGGGAAAAACAGAGGTGTTACTGTTTGGGGAGGCAGCAACACTCTGGTCTGGAGACTGGTGGCCCACAGAATTAGGACCTGTTCCGATCCCAAAGCAGACGGTCAAAAACTTGGGGGTGTTTTTCAATCAAGCCCTGACTTTTAAACATCATGTCGACCAAGTTGCTGGCACCTGCTTTAGAGCCATTGGACTTTTGAAAAGGGTGTTTCCTTACATACCCGACGTTCACAGGAAAACCCTTGTCCAGGCACTGGTGATCAGTAGATTGGACTACTGTAATGGCCTTCTTATGTCAACCAATGAAGGCCAATTAAAAAAACTACAAGTAGTCCAAAATACGGCGGCGAGGCTAGTTCTCAACCTTCAATCTAGAACACCCTCCCGCCCTTTACTAGCTAAACTTCACTGGTTGCCAGTGCGGCAACGTACAAAGTTCAAAATTCTGTGCACCATTCACAGGTCTCTGATAGGAAAAGGTCCTAAATATCTGACAAAAGCTTTTCTTCCCTACGTGCCAGGCCGATCACTTCGATCGAGTAATCTGTACCTATTACAGGTCCCTAAAATAAAAAAATCCCGTCAGGGAGGTCACGCTCTGGCATACGCAGGACCCACCCTTTGGAATGCCCTTCCCCTTCAACTCAAACTCATCACCAATCACTTAGCCTTTCGTAAAAACCTCAAAACCCACCTCTTCACCACCACTTAATCAGTCTGTGTTTTACCTTTTTGCCCTTGACTAGCCCGGGGTTAAGCACTCTTGTTCCATCTTAAAGCGCAGAGATATCCCTTCGGGGATCTATTCAGGCGCTATACAAGCACATAAATAAATAATAAATAAAAGGTGGCACAATCAAGCATAAAACGCTTTGGGGACAAGTAGTTCAGTTACGAAAAGGACTACAAAACAATCATGTGATACACACGCTGTGTCATCAGCGTGATGGCGTTCACATTGAAGGGAATTCATTGGCTGATGAAGCTGCGAAGGCAGCTGCAATCACTCGTTCAAAAACGAAAATAGACAGTGAAATAATGCTGGCTGTCAATGCTACAAGCAAAGGCAGCGGTGCAGTATCACCTAAAGGGTTTCCACTCAAATACTCACATATAATGAATACGAACAGCGTTCAGTTTGCTCAAATCCCTGGAGTGGGGGATAGGGTAATTCCAAACATGGAATGAAGAGCGGCTTTGATTTACGAAGCACACTTGGGAGAGGGTCTGATACATCAGGGATCTCTAAAACAATATTAACTTTAAAGGAGATGTACTGGTGGCCAGGGATGAATGAACACATTCAAATCCTTGTCATTAACTGCATAGACTGCTATGGAGATCGCAGCACAGAACACCATCAGATACCTGACAGCATAGTCAGCTCAGTACAGACACCATTGTTAGACAGCATTAGACTTTCTACATGCAGACGTCCCTGTGGACAAATGCGGTCCCACAAATGTTAAGACAAGGTTCCTTTGGATGTGGCCTCAGCGCTCGGCTGACGCTCGAACTGTTATAAAAGATTTGCGAGTCTTTATCGGCACATACGCAATTGGCACGCTACATTCTGCCCAGGGTCCTGCGTTTAACTCTAGGGCTTACAAAGAGGCCATGGCCAGTTTGGGTGTTGCATTGCAGTATTCTAGTCCATTCCATCCTGAGGGAAATTCTGTTGTGGAGAGAAAAAACCGAGACATAAAGCAATCTATAACATCTAGGGTATTAGGTTCGGGTGACGGGTGGGTCAAACATCTAAGTGTTCAACGTAGTCTTAATAACTTGCCAAGAAGTTCTCTAGGGGTTATCACTTGGTATGAGGTCCTTTTTGGGACAAGAATGTTGGTCTCGGGCCTTGATTGTCACACATCAGTGGTGGAACAAAAGAAATTTGATATCAAAGATCGGTTGACTGTTTTACAGGACTTAAATGAACTAAGAACTAAACAAAGCAACTTGTTCCTGAAGCCAACCACAACTGGGGAAAACCAACCGTCCCAGCAAGGCCTGTCTGGATCCCAAAGCTTGGTGATCTAGTTAGAGAAAAGATAGCGGACAAGAAAGAATTTGGGCCTTATTGCAGACAACAAGTACCTGTCCTAGCAATCCAAGGATCAGGAACAATTTTGCTCCCCCCCTTGCTGGTAAAAAGGAGAACCTGATCAAACCACACTATGTGGCCGATACTAAGCAGTAGGCCATGTGGACTCCGACCAAGTAGCAGACGCACTCCTCTAGCTACAATCCAAGAGGTTCAAACTGAGAGACTCATCACCATTGAAGAATCTGCAGTGAGAAAAGAAGGACTAAGCAATAAAGATCTGGAACTCGTTCCTCTTGAGACCCAAATAACAGTTCGTCATGAAACATCTGTCTACAACGACGTAACAAGTGATGAAGTGGTTCCAGTGAATTCAACAAATCTGGATGCTATCCCAACTATTGACAGAACTGCCTCTGGCTATTTCATTAACTTTGATACGTTTTCTGAGGATCCCAGCGAACCTGAAACGATGCCAGCGAAAAGATCAAAAAACAAGCAACTGAACTTTTTTAGCTGGCTGTTTGTAAACTATACCTGATACACGATTAAAAAGACAAGATAAAGAACAAAGACTACACTACTTGATTTGTCCTATTTCTCTCAACATACTCATCTATTGGATTTATGATTGTATATGTGTGCGCAGGAATTGTGCTAATTTGTTATTGTATGTTTTTTTTATACAGATTGAGGGTTTTGAGGGTCTCCTATTCCTGTCAGCACCATTCCCACTAACTTTGACTTAATACATACATAACGTCAACACTGCTTGAGAGCCATTACTTCCTGGTTACTAAAACCCGTCTCTACCTACTAGAACTTTTTCATCACCTGGAAAAGACTTTTCTGGTTTCACCATGGATTGAAATTTGGATTGTGTTGGGAATATTTTTTCTTCTACTTTGGTTGACTCTAGTAATAACTCTGGGAATGCTGATAAATGGAAGATATGTCAAAATGGACACAGCAAGTAAGAACGTCAACTTACTCCTCAAGCCACACAAATCATCCCATCGTAAACAAAGAGACTTGTCATCAGTAAACATCACAGCCGTTCCTATAGCGGATGGTATAGCCTGGGACAAAACAGAATATGACATTTTTGGCCAGTCGGAAATGTTGAAGATTCCATACTAATTCAAGATTTCATTGAGTGACTTTGTTTCATCTAGTACCTTTTTTGATGATTGGGACTTCAAGACTGTTAATATGATGAAAGATTTAGAAATGTCTGCAGTATTCACAAATCATGAATATTTAGAATGTTCTTCAGACTATGAACAAATGTATTGTTATAACCATTATGGTCATCATTTCTTGCACAAATCTGCAAGTCCTGGAAATTTATTAATGTATAACCAATGGGAAAATTGTCCTACGTCACAAAAGGGTAGCTCAAAAACATTTGCTATGAAATTTCCATACTTTTCTAGGTTCAATGTATCCAATCCAGAAACATTTCACTTTAGAAATGTGAACAGAACAGGAAGGAAAAGTATGTTGACCAATACCAAACAGATTTATTCTGCAGCCTTTTTTGCCGAACTGTCTAGACTAGGTTTCGACTTTTGGAAAGACAATATTGAGACAAAAACTGTCTGGGGTACGAAAGACTGGCAGGTACAGGGTTTAGAAGCTATGTTTAGAGCCTGTATCATCCCTGAGCAAATGAAGTTTTTGAATGACACTGTCCAACAGAAGTCTTTTCTTGGGTTAGCCAAGATCAAAGACATGAACAATCCATCCATACCTATACCTATACCTACACCCGAGGGTGATAACACTTCAGAGGGGGAGGTCGACGTACATACTATTTTGCATCACAACAGAACAGATCCAGATTGGAATCAATGGTTGATATGGCCCACAGACACAAACAACTGTCAAGATAGATTATTGAACAAAACCCAAGGGTTTAAAATCAATAGGCCAGACCCAAGATATGTTCAAAGGCAGCATCCTGGAATAGTAACAACATACAGTGTAGGGTAGCTCTGCCTTGATTGGCTACAAAGATCTACACTTAAGGGAGTAAAGCAACACTTATCTTTACTTAAAGATTGGGCAGACCTTAGTGAATTCTTGCTAGGTCCAAGACAACCGCGTCAAAAACTTTTCATATATGCTGCATATAACGAAATATGGAAGATTACGCAAGCAGAGACTGCAGAACGAATACGAGAAATTGATTGTATTAATTTAGAGAACTTTCTCTCTGTGGTTGACAATGGGTTAACGACTCTGTCGTCCAGGATATTTTCATTGGACAGCATAGTGTCTTCTGCCATAGACATCATGGAACAGGACTTGGTCATGTTGCAACATGGTCAGTCTCAACTATGTTCTATCATGCTATTAGTCTGGATGTTACAAAACCTTCATTCAGGCTATGTGCCTTGGCGTTTAATCAATACTACGTCACTGTTTTCAGAATTCAATCTCATTGATAAACAGATCAAATTGGCCCAAAGGGGAGCAGACTATACGGTGCTGAGCATTGAAAAACTGGAAAGATTATCCTTTACAGTGGCAGAAAAACCAGCTACTGAATGGATTATACATGGAACAGTCACTCTGCCTGTTACAATTTTCCATTTTCAGTATTGCCTAAAACACATACCAGCAGGCAAATATGAAAGATTGAGTAAAGAATACATCAATACATCCTGGGATTTACCATACACACACAAATGTTGGTGTGGGGGGCGTGAGGTGTTTCTTAGCGGTTCAAACTGTGAAAATGCATTAAGCGGTTCTCTCCTTTGTCAGGGTATTAATTTACACGGGGCCTGTGATGGTTCCCCTAACAACTTATCCTGTCCCCTGCAAGGTTAACCAGCTGCAGTGATTGATCCAATTTTTGGACAACTTTCGAATGGGAGTTACCTCATGTTGAACGATCACAGCTGCTGTGGCATGTTGCCAGGTATACCATAACTAGTAACTGTGTCATCCAGGGTCACTTTCTGTATGCAAGTATTGTTTCCAAAAACCAAGACAGACCAGGAGTCGCCTCTATGGCCTTCACTGAACATCTCTTCTATACAAATTGATACTCTAAGCAGAATGAAAGCCATACTTTTGCAAAAAAAAAACCTGTGCCAATGACCTCGGCCAAAGAAACCTATGATCTACAAGTCGCAAGGACGTCTGCTGAGATACATGCCTTTTTGAATACAAACTGACATATACATTTCTCAGAAATGTTAAATCGTATCTTAAACATGTCTGATACGGGCGGTATTGTACATCTATTTAAGAACTTATTTTACGGTCTGTTAGCACCTTTTCAAGCAGTCCTCTGAATATTTCCCAACTTTATGCACTCTGTATTTGGAGGATTGCTACTGCTTTTTGGACTCGCTGCAGGGATACTATTTTTGCTCCTACTGCTGCGATAAGGCAAGCCAAATCACCAGCGACACCCAGTTCTCCACACAGACAACTTTATTGGCGATGAAGTGTGGTGAGCACATCGTTCAGATTCTGGGTTTACCTAGTCTACGAGAATTAAATACCACAAGGTTTCTGTCATTCAGACCAATCTGGCAAGATTGCATCTTCCCTGTTGTACGCTGCCTGCTATGCAGAGAAGAATGCATGCTAGACATTGTCTGACACTTCTATCAGTCATGCCAACGGATGTTGATACTTTGCAGGACCCCGTAACGGCCCATGCTCTGTGCAGCGGCTACCAATTCTGATGACGGCATTGATCGAGATCTCACAGACGCAAAATGCTGATGCATGAAAGGAAATAATAGGCACGCAGGTACCATCCAATTCGAACATTACTGATGCAACCAATGCTGAAGGCGATGCTTCACATCTATGTGCGGTTACTCTTCTAAACGAGGTAATCCAACTTTCGCCTACAATGTTAGACAACTTTATGTCTACAGACATAGAAGATTTCATGTTTTCTCCAAGCCCTAACACCGACTTTTGATTTTGGCATACAGTGTTCTAAGAGACTTTGAATTTAATCTTCATTTTTTTTACAAAACAAAGAACTTTTTCCTATGATTAATTGTTTTTTCCAAATTTGTATTTTTTCTTTTTTGGCACAAAGTAATCTACCTATAGTAGAACTATTCATAGAGAACAATAATTCTTTGAATACTTCCAGAGACAATATATGACCTTGTCCACAAACAAACAGTTTTATGCAATCTGACATGAAATGGTTTCGGCCATTTTTCTTCTGTATTTACGAGCCATTTCATAAATGTATACTTTTATGATTCATTCATGTTAGCATTTCAAAATGTCGAAAATATGCTATGAATGAATACTTGCTTTAATGTGTACAGCACCAATGCAATAGTTTGAATACATTATTTACAATGTGTTTGTAACATGCTTTACGCACTTCGTGTGTAGATACATTTTTAGATACGTTATGTTTAGAATTTAGTAACGTCGTACATACAAAAGTGGAGTGGGTGGTGTATCGATTTAGATTCCGTATGAATTTCCCGATTCATGTCCTTATATAGGTACAATTCACATTGCCCTTATATAGGCACAGAAATCCAGTCCTTATTTAGGCATAGGCCATGCTACCCAAATACAGGCATGGCTACTTACATCCGTTCATCTACGTTACAACGATTTCTTGGAAAACCAGACTCTTAAGCCGTTAGGGACATCCCCTTGTTTGAATATTGATTTCTCCAAGAAACTCATTATCATGCATGAACATCTATTCCTTAGAGGTTCATTCATGATGTTCATATGCCAGACTCTTACGTCAATACTGGCATTCCTAAACACCTTCAAGGTATAAATATACCTTCACTTGCTATGGCAAAGCACGGTGTGGTTCGGTGCAGTTCGACTACCTACTTGTACGACGCAGCTTGCCACAGCAAGTACCGAAGGAAGCCAACTCCCCAGCTGACGCACTGACCAGAAGCTGTCATCCTCCTGCCGAGAATCCAGCTCCAGTGTTTCCGACTCCCCTTGCGTGGTGTTGGGAAATCAAGTCCTGGGAAAGAGATACCAACCTCTCTTATTCTAAGGTTTGGAGCTGATTGGAACCTACAGAAACCTTTGGCAATTCTTGGCAAAACTAAACCTATACTAAACCAGCACCTACTTCTTCCCTCGTACTAGACCTAGGTTAGGTACACTGGCGTAGGCGTATTTTAGAAGCACCAGTTGAGTATTTTAGCCTGTGTTATTTATGTATGTATTTTCATATATGTCAATGCAACAGACCATGCTATTACAGTATTATTTTATATTACTGTTTACGCTGTACACATTATAATTCCCATTCTGTCTAACGATTGTAGCAGTTCATATCTATTGAAACGCCCATCTCTCTATTTCTGTGCAACTCTGTAGAAACGAAGCATGCACGATTGACTGAGTCAAATAGTTATCTATTGTTTCCACGACTCTGAAGATATTGTTCCGACTCTAAGGGAAACAAAGTTGTCATGTTTATGCGGTTGTAAGAGACTAATCCCTTCTTGTTCATTCGAGAAAGTTTCTAGTGACCTCTGAGTTAGCTGGCACACACAATTAAGTTTAATGTACTTGGTAGAGACATACTGACCTCAGTCCTATGTCAAATCTATAGTGTATATTATTCCAACGCACAGAGCCTATTAGGGATATAGGAACTACACTACTGCATTGGCAAATATTCTGGGGAAGAATGTGGAGATCCTCCTCTCCATATAAAACAAACATCCATGGAGATTGAACAGTGCCAATATTAAACGAAAAAAAGAAATGATTGTTAGACTAAAAGAGAGAGCGACTCACAAGGACGTATTTTCCTACCCAGAGGGGGAATACATTAGGTGTTGAGAAGTGAAAACAATTTGGATATATGTGCACGATTTACATAGGATTCTGGATGCTGTTTAAAAAATTGTCTTATAAATGTTTTCACATTTTTTGTTAATGTTTATTTGTTATGTAGTATGATTTGTTGTTAATTGGATTATATGTTGTGCATGTTGATAAGTATTATATGTATTGCAGTCGAAAAGACCAAGAAAAAATGGAAAGTTTCTGATAAAAAAGAATTGCATAAAATAAACACGAGATTAATTCCCAAACACACAGGAGTCATGTGGATGCGGTGTTAAAAAAGTAGATATAGATTGATGGCTATGTGGGGTATATACAGGTTTGGTGTTATATATTATAGATACCTCCCCACATTTTTGCCTGACTGGATCAGACCCCTGTTCTTTTGGGGATACTTACATAAGTGAGCACTATATATTTAAGGCACCCTCCTACAATCTATCATAAAAGCCTCACTCTGCATGATCAACATTTCATATTAAAAGATAGTCATTTCCACAGAACTGCTTAATCATTACTTGCGTTAATTGCCACTATATCCAGAAATAAATTAAAACACAGTTAATTTAAATCGAGAAAGTGTAAGTTGTACACCTATGAAGAAACGTGAAGCTGTGAGTCACTGCAGGCAAACCCGGTGTCTCGATACCCGTGGGAAGCCCTTAGCTACTTATCCGTAAGTATCCATAACCTGAAACCAAATTTAAAAGGTAACTGTTTTGAGTGTGTCAAATCTGTGAAAAATGAAGTCCGTAGTCAGTGCTTATTCAAAACTTTGTATACTTTTGTATAAGTGTTAGCCTGCAGCACAAAACAACAAGCCCATAATCATGCTAAATTATTACAGCATCCACTGACACATCAGTCCACTTCTGCTAGCATTAATCAGAGTGGGGGTGGGGGGACATCACAACACTCCCCAAAGTATCACCTCATTATTCTTATGCCTTTATATGGCCAATATGCATGAAACTTCTACTGCGGCGCGTGCACCCTGTTCAGCGTTCTGTCTGTGCGCCATCTTATCTCACTTTTAATTCTTTACCATACTCGTGCACGTCCGACCCAATAAAGGATGGACTATTTTCAACTTTCTAGGTGACTCACTATCTTAGACTATGTTAAATAAATTATTTAATGAAGTCAATCTTGCTCATATTGCTCCTTGCCTGCATATCAGTCATACAGACTCACCAGAATTCATCAAATATAAATTTCAGGTATATACCATATAAATGTCCTCAGTCAACCCAAACGATTAATCACCTTACCTGGATATCTTTGTATCCTGTGTTTGTCTTTGCCTCTTCAGGTGCCCCAAAAGCATATGCATTGATTAATTACTTTAATAACTGATACAGTGGCAAGTTCCCAATTGTATGAAATTTCCGAAGTACAGACTGAGTATGGCATCTAAGTCAGCCCCCCATCTCGTTACTTTTTGCATATACTGTCTTCAGGACAGGCTCTCAGTACAGCAGCATAACTAAGCCCCTTGCCTCATAACTGTCACAATAAATCAAATATTAAACCTCTTCATATCTAATCCAAGTAATACCTCAATTTAAATACAGGGATACTATTATCTATATCGTAAGCACGTGTACGGAGTCTTAACGGGGAGATAAAGATTACTGTCAGAGTTTCATTGCCCATCTCTTCAAATGCTAAATAAAGAATTACACTAATTAGCCCATCCCGTCAAATGCTAATCGATAAAGTAGAGTGATATTCATGTCACTATCTTCAAAACGTGTACAGAAAATGTTGCGGCGGTTACAATTACTCTGACTGAATTTCTTTGTCTACCCCATTAGCTCATGAAAACAAAAATAGTTATATGATGAATCACTCAACCCTACTCTAATGCTCAAAAACAACATTACAAACCAGCCTAATTGTACGTATTCATGATATACAGCTACCATTATGCGTGCTATCACAAAGGTGTATCTTCATTCTAGGTGGAGAGGCAGTCGTACGTAGGTTACTCTATAATGGTCCATCTAAACTAATACTTCAGTTTTCACGGTTTATACATGGTTCACATGGTATAAGTCTTACTCAGCTGTGATAACCACCCATAAATAGTACAGTTGTTAATCTACATATCATCCACAATTTTCTACAAACGTACAATATTGTTCAACATGGTGGGATTCGAGATTATAGTGAAAAGAGAGTGTACATCAGTCACAATGTATATACAGAAATAACTTGTATATGTACATAACTTTTCAATTGAACTTTTCTATGGTTATTGAACCATAATTTAAATCCCACAGCTTATGCAGGTGTTGTATATATTTATATTCTGTACAGCCCAGGCTTATGCAACTTCCCTTATTTAGGGGTTGGATCGAACCCCTTCTACATTCTTGACAGTTACAAAACATAGATGTTACATATACAGTAATTCAATCTCACAGGAAATATTGTAGTTATTGGTCCACATTTAATCCATTTTTTTATTTATAAATTATATATATCTATACTACTATTATAGAGAGCTGAAACCTTTGAGGCGGGTTACCTCAAGAAGTACAGCACCATTCACAACACCCAATACAGCATTGTAAAGGGGAGTTGCAGCAGATGGACATAGGCTATACAGCTGCCCACCATATACATTACAAAGGTCAAAGAACCTTAGGGGTAAAGTAGTCCCTTGTGGGCGTGTCAAAGTACACTTCACATTATTCCTTTGTGGGTGTGCAGCTATGTCAGAGGGGTGTGGCACAAAAAAAAATTTGGCTTGGGCGTGTCAAAGTACACTTCACAATAGTCCTTTGTGGGCGTGCAGCATTATCAGAGGGGCGTGGACCAAATAAAAGAAAAATGGCGGCAAAGTTCAGTAGCGTGGCTTTCACAAGCAATGTGCGCGACCATTCACGCTCCACCTTGGCGTTGTGCTCAGTTACCAGGGAGAACTTTATAAATTTCTTTGTACTATTGTTACCTGCTTATTACAGATCTCTCACACAAAACTAACTGCCTGTGACAATCACAAACTGTTATGTACTTGAGACAAATGTATATACATGCTTTGCTACAATGCATCATAGAATGTAGTAGATCAAGGGCAGTGGAAACGTATACTTAGTTTCCATCCAACCAAGCAATGCATGTCGATCTGCTATTATTGAAAAGAAATACAAGTATTTGTTTTTCTGAGCTTGTACCAGGGAGGACTTTATAAATTTTTTTGTACTATTGTTACCTGCTTATTACAGATCTCTCAGACAGAAAAGAAACTGCCTGTGATAACCACAAACTGTTATGTACTTACTGAAACTTATGTTGGTTCTATCTATTCTGCTAGGGTGATTTTATTGACCCCTACACGACGACAGATATTATATGTAGTCTTGACAAAGGTGGAGAATATTGTGGAAAACCACCGAAACGCGTCGACGCACCATTTAGTATAATTCACAACTCGGACATCTTTGTTGATATACTATATTATAGAATACATAATTTAGGTGTCAAAAATAGAGTACGAATATACACCCAGTATTGTACGAATCCAATGTCTTACTTTTTTCTGTCTTTTTGTTTCAATTTTGCTGGTCAATATTGAATATTAAGTGTATCTTTTATTGTCATTATCTTGTTTTAAACAGTGTTGAGTGGTCTCTTAACTGTCCACTATTTTAAATGTTTGTATTACCAATAAACTGTAAGAATTCTTTTTATACACGTGAATCTTGTTATTGTTTTTGACTTTCTAGCTTTAGTGTTATTTAGTCCAGTTCAAGGGAATCTCTCCTTTATCTACGGTTGGTTAACCCTAATTCCTTAACTTCCGTTTAAGGGGTACCTCTCATACTCATCCCCTCAGTTATCACACGACCGTCTCCAAACACCAAGGTGCGCCGCATTCACGCCCATTGACATTCAGGCGGCATTACTCTTATATAGTGTGGCGCAACCTTTGTGGGCGTCAGCGTTGTCAAAGTGGGCTGAACAAATTTTTTTTTAAAGTGGCACGGCTTTCACAAGCAATGTGCGCGCACATCCATGCTTCACCTTCGCCTTCTAATGACTTCTGACATGGCCGTCTCCAAACACCAACTTGCGCCGCATTCACGGACCTTGCCATACTGCGTCGCAAATTGGAAACAAATACAAACCTTTACTCCTTTCTGGGCGTCAGCTTTGTCAGAGGGGGCTGCACAAAAAAAAATAAAGGGGCGCACAAGCGCACCATTCACGCGACAACGGCTCCAGCGGAGACTCAAGGTAAGCAGCGTACCAGACGATAAAAGCCACTTCACGATTGAAATTTAGTCCGGGGTTCAGGCGGGGCCTCAAAGGACTCAAACTACCAGCGTGAATCACACACGCATTCATCCCCGGACAACGTTGGGACGGGATGTGTGTATATATATTACCTACTGGCGGTCGCCAGTAGGTATATATAGTTAGGATTTTTTCTCTATGGGTTTTTTGAAAATTCTATGTCTAATAACTTTGGCGTTTGTGGACGGAATTGGCTGAAATTTTCAGCAAAATGGAACATTTTGTTTCTGAGCAGCCACTGGAAATTTGGGGGGAGTTGGTCCAGGGGGGGCCGAGAAAAAAGGGGGGTCCCAAAACGTGTTTTTAACATTGAGTTTTCCATAGGGCGGTTAGCCTCACTTTTAGCCCGAACGGCTGAATGGATTTGCACGAAACTTGGCAAAATTGTAGGGACTGGTAGCCCGATGTGCCTTTTGTAGGTCTCAATATATGTGCTGCAGTGGATTTTGAGAAAATAACGTTCAAAAAAAGATATATATCTGTAAGCGCGGACCAGGCAGCGCCCCGGTACGCGTACTTGACGCGTAACGGAACTTCGCGTAGCGAAGTTGATTGGCTCTCCGGTGTCTGTCAACATTCTAAACAGTCCGGAGCGGCCGCCATCTTGTCTCTCGGTAGGATCGAGTGACAAGAGGAGGACAAAACAAAGGGGGAAATGACCATAAGGGGGCATAGTAGATCCTCCCTGACCCCCTAGGTTTGATGTGGAGGCTTTAAAGGGGCCCGCTAAGCAAAAAAAAAAAAATTTTTTTTGTTTTTTTTCGTGGTTAGCGCCCGGTACGCGAACCGGGAAGCGTTCTGGGGAGCGTATCACAATGAAAAATGAATGATAGACTTTTCAAATGCTGTATGTTAATTGATTGTTGGTTTTGTTGATTATTTTTTTTTAATTTTTTTTTTAAGCTTTTTTTATTGTGTTTCATAATTTATTAAACTTTCTAACATTTCATTGTCAGAAATTTCATAATAATCATGGAATATAGATTGTAGTCTCTGAGGTTGTAAAATGTCCTCATTTGCAAGGAGGTTATCTACTGCTTGTACACATTGCAGTAGTTCTTGGTCCCAAGTTTCATCCATAAATTCAATCTCATTTGGATCAATGATTTCTGTGTTGGACTCTGGAAGGACAATTTCAAATGAAATGTTTTGTTCACTTTCCATTTTTCCTGAAATTTGCATAAAAAAAATATATATTAGTAGAGGTAGGGCACTGTTGGGATTAATTTTAGATAGGCAGTTTTTAACAGAGAATTTATCTTTGGGCAGTGTATAGTATCAGAGTGGAAGTAGGAATATAAAAAAGTGTATCTAAATTTATAAGTACTACAGAGGGATATTTTGATTTTGAATGTTTGTGTTACATAGCCATGTTAAAAGTGACGCAACCATGCTGGAAAGCCAATCAAAAAATGATTTCATGTGTTTTAATGACATTTTAAGTCATTTTCTGATGTGCAGTGTTTAGAAATTATGATTTGAAAATCGTTTTTGTGGAAAAGGAATTGTTTTTAAATTCATGACAAGGATATAATGGTGTATGGTTCTTTATAAGGCAATTGACTGTCCTTGATGTTATTTTTCTCATTTTAGTGTAAGACCTTTCTCTGTGGCGCAAATTGCTTGTAAATATGCTCTCACATGTGCATGGAAAATTTAGATTTTGAATGTTTGTGTTAAATAGCCATGTTAAAAGTGACCAAACCATGCTGGGAAGGCAATCAAAAAACGCTTTCATGTGTTTTAATGACATTTTAAGTCATTTTCCCATGTGCAGTGTTTAGAAATTATGATTTTAAAATCGTTTTTGGGGAAAAGGAATTGTTTATAAAATCATGACAAGGACATAATGGTGTATGGTTCTTTATAAGGCAATTGACTGTTCCTGATGTTATTTTTCTCATTTTAGTGTAAGACCTTTCTCTGTGGCGCAAATTGCTTGTAAATATGCTCTTACATGTGCATGAAAATTTTAATTATCAATGTTTGTGTTACATAGCCATGATAAAAGTGAACCAACCATGCAGGAAAGCCAATCAAAAAACGCTTTCATGTGTTTCAATGACATTTTATGTCATTTTCTCATGTGCAGTTTTTTGAAATTATGATTTGAAAATCGTTTTTGGGAAAAAGGAATTGTTTTTAAATTCATGAGAAGGACATAATGGTGTATGGTTCTTTATAAGGCAATTGACTGTCCCTGATGTTATTTTTCCCATTTTAATGTCAGACCTTTCTTTGTGGCGCAAATTGCTTGTAAATATGCTCCCACCTGTACATGGAAAATTTTGATTTTGAATGTTTATGTTACATAGCCATGTTAAAAGTGACCCTACCATGCAGGAAAGCCAATCAAAAAACGCTTTTATGTGTCTTAAGGACAATTTAAGTAATTTTCCCATGTGTAGTGTTTTGAAGTTATGATTTGAAAATCGTTTTTGAGGTAAAGGAATGTTGTTAAAATTTATGTTCGCCATATGCCCCCAAATTTCTTTTTCAGGGTTGCAGCAGGGTGTTCTTGAGACACCCCTGCACCTTTGGAATAAATTCCTAATTTGTGATGAGCAAATTGTTAATCGCAAATTGCACCTTCATTTATATGAGCCTCCTAGCCCATGGAAATGAATGGGTAATTTGCAATTAGCAATTTTCTCAAACAAATTTGGAATGGTAAAGAATCGCTATTTATTCCTTAAAATTCGCTTTTTTGGAAATGCAAAATAGTTATATGATACATATGGCGGTTGATGTCTAACAAGATAAGAAGCTTATGGATACATTTATGATGACTGGTGCAATGAAGTAGAAATCACTTACTTCATTGGTAGGCCTTTACAATAAATTATCTCCTCTGTATTCTTCATCAAGCGTAACTTTAATCTGCAATCCTGAGTAGGCCTCACCTTAAACAAACCTCTGGATAGGCCACATCTTATTGCCATCCTGATTTAATCATTTATAATGCTAGGGACAGATTTATGATAGGTGTATACCTCTTTTGTGCCACTTAGAAAACATTGTCCATGGGGAAATGACTTAAAATGTCATTAAGACACATGAATGTTTTTTTTTAAAACGTTTGCAATTTTTTTGGGTCACTTTCAACATGGCTATGTGTCTGAAACAGTCAAAATCTAAATTTGCAATGCACAGGTGGGAGCATATTTACAAGGAATGTGCTTCATGGGGAAAGGTCTTATAATGTAATATGGGAAAAATGACATTAGAGATACTGAAATGCCTTATAGAGAAGCATACACCATTATGTCCTTGTCATAAATTTGCAAACCATTACTTTTCCCCAAAAACGATTTTCAAATTATATTTTGAAAACACTGCACATGTGGAAATTACTTAAAATGTCAATAATTCAAAATTTGTGATTCCTTAAATGCAATGTATCAAAAAAAAATATGTAAAAAATGATATTAAGGATTTGGAAACTACCACCAACTTCTAGTTTGTGGTAATTTGCGAATTCTTTTCAAAAAGCATTTAAAAAAAAAGGTCCCATATGACGCCCATACATGCCATTAGGGCATGTAGGTGTGCCATGTGCTCCCAAATTTCTTTTTCAGGGGTGCAGCAGGGTGTTCTTGAGATACCCCTGCACGCTTGAAAAAAATCCTATTTTGTGATGAGCTAATTGCTAATCACAACTTGCAACATTAATTCCTATGAGCCTCCTAGCCTATGGAAATGAATGGGTAATTTGCAATTAGCAATTTGCTCATTGCAAATTAGGAATAGTAAAGAATCGCTATTTATTCCTTAAAATTTGCTATTTATAATATGTAAAATATTTTGATGATACATATGGCAGTTCATCTGTAACAAGATAAGAAGCTTAGGGATAGATTTATGATGAGTGGCGCATCACCAGGGATGTGACAGTCATCCTGCGCCACTGTTCCGCCACCCATGTTGTGCTGCATTTACAATGCGGCGCAGCATGGGGCAAAAACGGCACAGATGCGTGACGCATCTGTGCCGTAAAGGTGGCGCATTGCTGGAGTTGTATCGTAAGTGCGATGCAGCTCCAGCAAGGCTCAGGGGTGCCCCATCTCTACAATGCTGCGTCAAGACCTATGCCAGCTTCAAGCAGGCGCAGGGTTTTGAAGCAGCTTTCTCCTATCTGATTGTAAATGCGGCACACCATGGGTGGTAAAGCAGTGGTGCACATTAACTGGTGCATGCCTGGGGATGTGCCATTTAATATAAATCTGCACTTTAACATTTGAGTATGTGCAGAGGACACAGAGTCGTTGAGGCTTATCCAAGGTTAAGAACAGATGAGTCCTGTTCAGTGAAAAATTAGACATAGGCTTCACCTGCTCAGCATCGCTGGACATGGCTAAATAATAGCTGCAAAATGTTACTCTTGTTAAATAATTTTACTATTATAATCTGTGAGATTTGTCTCTTACTCTGCAACATCTCATTGTTGTTATCTTTCTTTAAAGATAAAGACAACCTCAACATGAGCGACAATCTGCAATCAGTTGATTTTGACCTCATCATTGAACTTGTAATTGAAACATCAGTGGATGTTGATCCATTGGATGATTTAAATCCTGAGGATGAAGAAGAGCGTGATGAGGATGCAGATTTGTCCGAATTATATGATATAGGATGGGAAGCTGACCTGCTTGAGCCTTTGGAATTATAAACATTTATTTTTAAAATTTATAATCAATAAAAAGTAAAAAGGTAAACCGTTTAATTTAAAAATAAAGACACCTTCAAAAACAGGTTATGTGTAGTGTCTTCAATAAAATATTAAAATATGCTCATAAAATTAGATCAGATTCACATATAAAATAGCATAGGTAA
Source organism: Lissotriton helveticus (assembly GCF_964261635.1). Taxonomy (NCBI): domain Eukaryota; kingdom Metazoa; phylum Chordata; class Amphibia; order Caudata; family Salamandridae; genus Lissotriton; species Lissotriton helveticus. The sequence continues at coordinate 1,344,627,548 of NC_136061.1, read as the reverse complement.
CATAAATATAAATGTCATTTCTTTTCTGGTATTTCTGTATTGTAAAAATGGCAATGACTAAAAAATCTTCAAATTAAAATGTCAAGTAGTGTGTTATGTTTTTGATCACTATTACTGATTTACTGTTTGATAATAATGTTTAATAACATTTTTTATTATATTTTTCCTCAGATTCAACTGCAGATCATTTCAAGATTTCAATATGCCTACAAAAATAAGAGAGATAAAGGCTGCAAAACGTCAAAGACAGCAGGAGAAAAAAAAAACGCAGCAGTCCTCTAACAAAAAGATTTCTCAAGCCATGAAGAAAGCACCGGGTAAGAGCTCTAAATATTTCATAAGAAATATTTCTAATAAAAAAAATATTAGTACAGAAAATTTTTCAATCCATAACATGAGAAGTAAATCAAATGGAAAGAAAAGGACAAATGAAAATGTTACTGCTAGAGCAAGAGATAAATCTGTGCATGATAGTAGAAGGAAACAACAGTTTAGGGAGATTCGTAAACGAATGTTCCGTAACAGGATAATTGGCAATTTGTTAAAAAATATTAAGAAAGGTCAACAGAAATTAGTTTTTTATAGGAGAAAAAAAAAAGTTGAGAAAGTTATTGATCAGGCTTTTGAAATTAAACGTAAGTTATTTATTTTGATAATCAATAGAATTAGGAAGCTAAACAAGGCAATTTTTGATTTCAAAAGAAATAGTAGATGGAAGAGAATAGTTAATCGTAGTAATTTTTGTGAAGTTTTTTCTGGAGAATGGATACATAGTTCAAGCTGTGAGGCATTTTTTAATGAAGAGAGTTATTTCCAGGATAATGATTTGGTGCATGCAGTTGACATCAGTGGTCGTGCTTATGAAGTGAAAGATGGTTGTCCAGTTGAAAAAGAAAAACTTGTGACAACAGAGGCAGAAGAGTTGTTAGGTAATGAGGTTTTAGGAAGACGTGCTAAGGGTCCTGTGTACACCTGGAAGTGTAGTAGTATTTGCAGTGTGCGACAGGATTCCATCAATTTGCTTTGTGATTTTGTACGGACATTTAACAAGAAAAGTTTGAAGCAGAAAATAAGGTTGTTGCAAGAATTAGATCCTTGCAGAGTGAGAGAAGTGACAGGTTTGCATGGTCATTCACTGGCTTGTCTTTCCAGGAGAGTATGCCAGAGTGTTTTTCATCATTTCAGGATGCTAGCAGTGCATCATAACAAAGTGAGGAAGTTAGTTAGACTGTTGTATTATGCTAAGAGTCCAGCAATTATGCTGAAACAATTATGCGCTGCTCTTTTGCATGGTTCTGAAATAGATGTGAAGAATATATGTGAAGAAATTGAGTTTTGTTACTTTGGAAGTAAAGAGGAGAATGTTGAAATTGAGCAAGAAGTAGAGGGTCATTTGGAAGATAGTGTACATGTTTCCAGTACAGATAATTTCCAGAGGGAAATTGCGACGTTTGACATGAAATCAAGTGAGAGGCCTAATTTCACTTGTGTGTGTTGTAGACGCACTTATTATAAGAATCAGACTAAGTTAGTGGATTTATATGCAAAAAGTGAAAGGGAAAATAATAGTGAATGGAAGGATTTTGCAACATACTTGATGGTAGAAAATTGTTTTGATTTGGGATTGGATCAACGTGTGTGTACTTATTGTTGTAACAAATTAAAACAAAACCAGATGCCTGCTAGAGCAGTTCATAATAATCTGGAATTGGTTGAGATTCCTTCTGAATTGAAGGACTTAAATACTTATGAATCTATTTTGATTCAAAGTATCCATCCCTTTCAGGCTATTGTAAGAATGGAGCCAAAGACAGGGAAATTGCCTCCATCAGATTTACAGAGAGGATTAAAGGGAAGAGTTGTTTATTTGCCTCTAGATTTCAAGAAAAACATTAACACAATTGGAGTAGAAAAAGTGGAAGAGGAACCTCTGGTTATCTTAGTTAATGGGGTTCCGACAAAGAATAAGAAAATATGGCAAGATTTAGTAGATGTTAGGAAAGTTAAAAAGGCAACATTGTATTTGAAAAAAAATAATAAATACTATAAGAATGTATATGTTGCAGAAGAGGAAGTAAGTGAGGAAGAGGATAGCGATTTGTGTGCTGGTCAAATTGAGAAAGTAGAACCCTCTACTAGTGAGGAAATATATGAACATTATAGTGTTCATCCTTTGCATTCAAAGGAAGTCATGGGGAATGCTATTGAGTTGTTTCAAATGAAACAAGCCAAAGGGAGTCCCATTAGTGTTTGGGAGGAAAGTTTGGAAGCTCGGTGTTTCCCACAGCTTTTTCCAACAGGTCAGGGAGGAAGATATGATGAGCGACCTCATCAAATTCCTGCTTCTGAATACCGGACTTTGCGATTGTATGCAGGAGATGCTAGGTTTCGACAATGCATTCCTTATTTGTTTCATCTCCTGTTTGAAAGCGATCTGTCTGGACTGTCATATGCAGTGAACCACATCTTGAAAAGTGGTATACACATGCAAAACATCTCGGCAAGTGATTTTATGGATAAAGTGAATGTCCAAGATAGTATTTTGGATTCTCACCTGATTAATCTCATGGCGTGTCAGCGTGGTACTAATGAGTACTGGTACCGTCGTCATGGTGATTTAAAATGTATGCTGAGGAACTTAGGTACTCCCACATGGTTCCTCACTCTGAGTTGTGCCGAGTATGGCTGGGAAGACTTACTTCAATTTCTACGAGAGGCAAATGCTAACGTAGAAAACATCGAATTCAAGACACCCGGAGAACTGTGCTCTTTGGATCCAGTCAATGTATGTAGGTACTTCAATCATAGATTTGAAGCTATGATGTCTTTCATCATGAATAAGAAGAATCCACCTCTTGGAGAGGTGTTGGATTTCTTCTGGAGAAAGGAGTACCAAGCAAGAGGTGCTCCTCATATACATATGTTGCTGTGGATCAAGGATGCACCTAAATTTGGAACGGATCCAGAAGACTCAGTGATGAGTTTCATCCAACAGTATTCTACGTGTGCTGTTCCAAACGCAAAGGAGAAGAAAAGCCTAAGAGAAAAAGTTCTGCGTTTCCAAAGCCATCGATGTGGAAAGTACTGCCGTCGTAAATTCCGAAACAAAGACAAGTTCTACACCAAATGTCGTTTCGGCTTTCCACGACCGGTGATTTCTAAAGGAAGAGTAAACAGTTTGATGTCTTCGCTGCGACATAATGTGATGAAGAAATCACCTAAAAACACTTACAATTTGAAGAGGAACGAAGAGTCCAAGTACATCAACGACTACAACCCGGTGATTTTGTCCATGTGGAATGCTAACATGGATATACAGTTTGTGGCTGATAACTGTATGGCTGTGGCTCGGTATGTGACGTCTTACATCACCAAAAAAGAGAAGACAGAATTGAAGGATATGTGGGAGGACATTTCCCATGAAAAGAGCCTCAGCAAGAAGTTGTACAGTTTCAGTCTGAAGATGTTGTCGCATCGAGAAATCGGAGCGTACGAATGTTCTGACCGGTTGTCTTCAGCAAGTCTCTATGCCAAGTCCAGGAGTATCGTTTGGGCGAGTCTTGGTCTTGCTGCAACGCGTAATCGAGTTCTCAAACCTGTGCGGGAAATTGAGTATTTGGCGGAAAAGGAGCCAAACAGTACCGACATTTTGAAGACAAACATGTTGGATACATATTATCCAAATCGAAGCAGTCACCTAGAGAATGTTTGTCTGTATGAGGTTCTGCAAAATTACATGTTCAAGAGGAACATCAAAGAAGATACTGAGAAAGGAGTGTATGCTGTAATAGGAAGTGAGGGATGTCTGGTCAAGCAAAGAAAATGCCACTTGATAAACCATCGAAAATTGAGTGGCGAATCTCCTGAAAAAAAGGAGTTTTTCTATTTAGCACTTTTGCAACTTTTCAAGCCTTGGCGTGCAGAAGAGGAACTGCTTGGAGATTTCCTCTGTTACGAAGACTCTTTCAATGCCGCCAAGGAGACCATAGAATGTCCTGCTTTTCCCAAATATGTAGAAATGTTGAATGCGGAAATTGAGCAGGAAGCAACGATTGCAGCCGAGATTGCCAGAGACAGTTCTCAGGACAGTCAGAGTTCTGCTTCATTGAGTCAGGATCCACTAGGAGGACCTCTTATTGAAAATGAAGCTGCCACTGCTATGAATGAGGTGGAAAGAGCCATGGCACATGCTCAAGAGGATGCGGTTAACTTAGAAGAGTTGGAAAGGCAACTCAACGTTGAGCAGAGGAAAATATATGACGAAGTTACCATGCAAATTGATCATGGATTAAGTCATGATAAGAAAGAGTGCTCATGTACGTCGTTGAAGCCTGTCCGACTGTACGTGAGTGGAGAAGCGGGAACTGGAAAAAGTTTCCTCATTAAAGCAATTTCATGCTATTTGCAGGAAAGGACAGAGTCATCGCTGTCTTGTGTTGTCACTGCTCCAACTGGACTGGCAGCACATAATATTAAAGGGATTACTTTACATCGTTTACTGATGCTGCCAGTGGAGCATGACAACAAATTAGAATATCACAAGCTATCTGGAGATGCTTGTTTTGAAGTTTCAAGAATCTTGAGGAAAATGAAACTTCTTATCATTGACGAAGTAAGCATGGTTTCCAATGTCATGCTTGCCTTTGTGCATTTGAGGATGCAAGAAGTTCTCAAAACAGAGTATGATGTGTTATTTGGTGGCAAACACATCATTGTTTTCGGAGATCTTCTGCAGCTGACACCAGTGAAAGGGCAACCTGTGTTCAAAATGCTCACGCATGAAGATACCAGGAAGTGCCTAGGCAGCATTGGCAACGTCAATATATGGTTAAACTTCAATTATGCTGAACTGCATGAAAATATGCGTCAGGCAAAGGATGAAGTTTACAAGACTATTCTACAAGATGTTAGAATTGGAAAAGTGACCGAGCATGGGAAAGAAGCTTTACATGCACGATTACTGTCAAATTTATATCCAGAACAAGATGTTGTGCCTGAGAATATTTTTCAGAAAATTACTGATAAGAAATCTGGAATATGTTTGATGCCAACTCTTGCAGAATGTGCCAAATTTAACAACAAAATGTTGCATTTAGAAAAGCAAGAGATTGTGAAAGTGGAAGCTATTGATAGAGTAGAGCATATGGGATCAACAATTATTTTGTCTGAGAATCTGAAAACAAAATTGGATTCATTAGAGAAGAGTATATCTAAAACTGCAGGTTTTGAAAAGACTCTGAATGTGTGCTTGAACTGCCGTATAATTTTAAGAAGGAATTTACATGTTGAAAGAGGTCTGGTAAATGGATCAATGGGTAATGTTGTTGATTTTGTGAAATACAGAAATAGAGATGGAATTGAATTTTTAAAAATGAAATTTGATGGCATTGAGGAAGTACAGCTAATTGCTCGTTGTTCTGCTAGATTTTTGCTTGTAAAAGACTTATATGTTCGCCGTAAGCAGTTCCCTGTTTGCTTGGCATATGCGGTGACAATTCATAAATCGCAAGGTTTAAGTGTAGACACTGCATTGGTGAATATTGGCAGTTCTGTGTTCAAGGAGGGTATGGCATATGTGGCATTGTCACGAGTTAGAACTTTATCGGGATTGTACTTGATTGAGTGTGATGTCAGAAACATTTGTGCAGATCTAGATTGTGTTAAGGAATACAATAGGTTAAGAAGAGAGTATGCGCCACATTTGCCTCAGTTTCCTTTGTTTGAGAAACGTCTGGTAGGCCGGAAACGAAGAAATGAGAATACTGGGGAGGTTGTAGCAAAAAGACAAAAAGTGAATGAACCTAAAATTACAAGCAGAAACAAAGAGGATTCTGTTGAAGATGTTGTTGGTTTTCAGTTTGAAAACAGTTCTGGTGTCAACTGCTATGCTAATGTAGTAATTAATGTTTTGTTTTCTCTAAAAAATGTAAAAGAAGAGATTGTGGTCAATTCTGATCAAAGATTTTGCAGTTTGTTAAATTCTGTGTTAGAGAAATGTACCACTGATAGAAGAAACATAGAAAGTGTGTCTGAAATTAGAAATCTGTTAGATAGATGTTCAGGCCAAACACAATTCTCTCAAAATATTCAGCAAGATTGTCAGGAGTTTTTAATGTATATGCTTGATGTATTACATGCTGAAGGTGTAGATGTAGATCAGCTGTTTGGGCTTTCTTATCAATGGCAGCATGACTGCGAGAACTGTATGGTATCAAGTACTACTAGTGTAGACTCAGAAAGATTTATATATTTAACTTTGCCAGACAGTAAATCAGTCTCCTTTAATAAGCTAGTAAAAGCTGCTAATCACAACATGGAGTGTAGCCAATGTAAATCTGAAATGATGTCCACATTATTTATACGAACATATGGCCAGTACGTCATTTTAATGTTCCAACGATGTAGGCCTGATGGAACAAAATTGACAACTTTAATAAAAAATTTTGTAGCTTCGCAGTTGTCAATATCAGGAAGGACTTTTGTAACTACAGCAATTATATATCATGACGGCCCTTCAATATCATCAGGACATTACACAGCTTATTTAAAGTCTAGAAATGGCTGGTCATTCTGCAATGATTCTGTTTTAATTTTCAAAAAAAAATTGCCGTATGACCTTAAAAACTCTTACCTGGTGTTTTTAAAACCAAAATTTTAGGAAAATAATCTCGGGATATGATCTGTGGAATTTCAAGAAGTTCTAATGGCTCCTACACAATTTGGCCTTGAGGATAAGTGTAGTTCAGAGACATAACTTCTAATCATAGGATTGGACATCATGGAGATGTATGTGCACTTTAAATGAGTTCAGAAAAACTGTTTCTTTTCATAAGCTAATTGAAGCAGCCAATCAAAACATGGAGTAGAGGGAATGTAAGTCTGCAATGCTGTCTACTGTTTTACATTGCTTTGTGATTAAAAGTGATGTAGAGAATTAAATAATTGTAGTACTCATAGAGGTAGTGTAAGTCTGCTTCATATTAAGCAGTATCAGTGTCATAGGAAATGTAGAACATGACTGAGCAAGAAGGGGAAGATATTACTATTCCAGGATTGTGAAAATGATCTTCAACATTTTAATTCTGAAAGTTGCGGAAATGCCAAATGATGGGATTGGCTTACAAGAAATCCAAGAGTTATAAATATCTCTGACTAGATTTGGCCTTGTGGAAAATAGTGGTAGAGAGCAAGAAGTCATTTATTGCATGTAACGTGTTTTTAAAAACGATGGAGATTTTCTTTCAGAAAGTGGCGGGCTGAAAGTAATAACAGCACAAAAGAGTGTAAGCTGTTCATAGGACATCCTTGGACGTCATGGAAAGTAAGTTAACTTTAAGGAGTTCTGAATTTTAATTTCTGATGTTGTATGGGTTTTTTAAACACAATCATTTTGATTGTGTTTTTTTTTCCCCGCTGTTACATGATGAATACCTTCAAGTCACTGTTTTTAGTGAATTTTGATACATTCTGAGAACAGCAAAAATAAACCATTTAACATGTATAATTAATTCTGTACTGTTTGCATTTATGATGTATATGTAGAACTGTGTAGGAGGCATGGAGAAGGTGAGTTTTCTGTAAGTGTTAAATTTATTGTATGCAGTGCTGCACTTCTACGTATTCTTTCATATGCTGGACTACATCTGCACAATGAGATACCTAAGCAAAGGAAACACAAGTGATGTGATTGTGAAATGAGCAAAATAAATTGCACATATTTCAATTACATCACCTGTGTTTCCTATCATTACGAATCACATTGTGCAGATCAAGTTTAGGTCTGTCCAGGGAAACATAGGAGGTTTCTACTTTGTTGAAGAGTGCAGTGGACATGACTCACTTCATTAGTAGACTTTCACAGATATTATCTCCTCTGTACACTTCAACAAGTGTAAATCTCATCTTGAACTCTGAGTAGGCCTCACCTCAAACAAATCTCTGGATAGGAGACATGTTATTGGCATACTGAAGCGACACTTTTCTGAAACAAGAGCAATGCAAAAGATGCACCATGTTTTAAGATAGGCCTCACTTCATCTGCATCAAGATACTGTTAGTTTAAAATGTATATCTTTAGGATTGTGTAGAGGACCTGGAGAAGCAGAAGCTTCTGTCAGTGTCAAAGTTGTTGAAAAACTATTTGTCCTTCAATATTTTCCCTTGTCTTTTGTAATTTTTAAATACATATTTTAATTTTTTTCAAATGTTGGTTCTCTCTTTCACAGATTGAAAGTATAGAAATAAAATGTGATTAATTTAACGGCAATTACAAGGTAAATAGTTGTACTCTTTTCGTTACATTTCTATCACATTCACCTACTATTAGATCCACTGCTTCACTTCTTTAATCCTCAGTTTCCTGCCTTTGCTACTTTCCTCATTCCTTTCTCTATTACCTATTTACTCAACTCCTTCCACTCTTTTTCTCAGTCCCTCTGTTCTCATAGTTCCTCAGTCTTGTTCACTCACTCCATCTCTATTACTCTTAGTGTCTGTGAATTACTTTCCCAACTTTTTTTTTTTTGGACCGCTTCCCGGGAAGTTGCCCGGTTCGCAAACCAGCAGCGTTATGGCAGTCCACCATTTTGTGTTTCGGTCGAATCAAGATACAAGATGGAGGGCAAATAATGTTCAGAATGGGTAGAAGGGGGCACGGTAGATGTATCTTGACCCCCTTGGTTTTCTGAGGGTGGCTGAGGAGGACCATAGTTCTTCACTCTTGTTCACTCTCTCTGTTTCTATTAATGTCACTGTTTATGACTGATCAAAAAAATGTTTTTTTAAAAAGAACAGTAACTATAAGGGAAGGAAATAGACAGTTATGTTAAAAGAAAGACAGCTATAGGGAGTAAACTAAGGATACTGTTACCTACAATCCACTGCTGTTGATGTTACTGACCATGTCATGAATGATGTAATATGTGACATCATCAGCAGTGGATTGTAGGTAACAGTATCCTTAGTTTACTCCCTAGAGCTGTCTTTCTTTTAACATAACTGTCTGTTTGCTTACCTTATACTTACTGTTCTTTTTTTTAAAAAATATTTTTTTTGGTTAGCTTCCGGTACGCGTACCGGGTAGCGCTCCGGGAGCGAACTAAGAGAAATAGAGGTTGGCAGAGTTCCAAATATTCTACCAATTTTTTTATAATGGGGAGTTAGTTCTGAAAAGAACTTTTTTTTTATGTTTTTGTTGTTTTATATTTTTTTTAGTATTTTTTGAACATTTTTTTACTTTTTTTGTATTTTCTGAACGTTTTTAAATTTTTTTTGGTTTTTTTGGGGGGGGGGAAACAAAAACGATCCATTATAAAGGGCTCAACAGGAGCAAAAAAAAAAAAAAGAATTTATTTTTTGGTGCGTTTCGTACAAACATTAATATGATTTTGAATTGCTCGCAAAATCAAAGTGATGCTACTTTCTCTGTAGCAGATGAAAGTGCCACATTCCACGCACACTTGCTTTACGTGCCCAAACAACATTTGGATGTTTGCGATCATCTCCCTCGCCTCTGGTCCCGACACCTCTGGAACCACCGATCTTCTTGCCATTGGGAGGGGATTTTGTTGTTCGTCACGTAGCTGGGCAGCACTATAATTATTTGGGTGCCACCTACTCATATGCCGATGCATAGTATGATTGCCATAACTGTATTTTTTATCAGTGCCCCTTGACAATCTATCACCGCATATGCGGCAAAACACGTAACGTGCATTCACTTTCTTTTGCCCCTCAGGAATTCTGTAGAATTGCCAGATGTAATTCTCCTTTCGATTGTACCTCCTGGGCCCCTCTGGCAAAAACTCATGCTCTTCCTCCTCTTCCTCCTCTTCCTGTTCTTCCTCTTCTTGCAAAATTACTTCTGCAGGTGGTCCTCTCTTTCTTGGATTTGGTGGAGGTGGTGGGCTAGCACCAGCTGAAGCTACTAATGAAGCCATCTCAAAGTCTCAATAAAGGGTCTTTCTCTCACCAAGATGAAAGTCAGAGTGATGAAAGAAGGAGGGGTTTTCATCATTTGGGAAAAACAAAAGTTCTAAACCAATGAAAAGTGTCCATTTTAGATCACATGACCTTGTATTACATCATTAGGAAACCAAAAGTGAAATGAACTAATGAAAAGTGTTATTACCGAGTCACATGACCTGCTATGTTTACGTTACGCGGTCGGCGCCGCGCCGCGGATCGCTTCCGGTTCGCGTACCGCTGCGCTTCCGGGTACGCGAACGTAGCACGTAATATGACGTATTACGCGAGAACGCGAAACGTCATGCTGACGCGAAGCGTCACGATGTTGTTTTGTAACGCGAGAGGTGCGCAAAAGGAACGTTTACCAGTTCGCGTACCGGGTCGCGCCTCCGGATTGAGCTAACGGGAAGCTAACCGGTACGCGTACTGGGAGCGAAACAAAAAAAAATAAAAAAAAATTGTATAAAAAACATGTAAAAAATATTTTTCTTTTTAAAGAATAATACATTGTAAAGGTTTTGATATTAGCTATTAAAAAACCAATGAAATTCACTGAAAAAACCATAGGTTATAGACCATATATAGTTAGGAATTAGCATTTACAAAACCTTAAAAATTCACTGACAAAAACCATAGGTTATACACCATATATAGTTAGGAATTAGCATTTAAAAAACCTTATTTTACTCACACAAAACCAATGAAATTCCATATATAGTTAGTTGTACTAACTATATATCACGCACCCGCAATCCACTGCTGATGATGTCACATATTACATCATTCATGACATGGTCAGTGACATCACTGATGACATCACTGATGACATCTCAAATGACATCACTGATGACAAAATCCAGTGACTGTATTTTTCTGTAAAGTTAAAATATGTCTTACATATTTATGAATGAGTCGATGTATAAGTGTCTGGACGAAGGATTTAGTAGGTGCATGACTGAATGTATGAGTGAGTGATTAAATGTGTCTCACTGAGTGCATGGGTTAGTGACTAAACTGTCTTAATTTGTGCATCATTATGTCTGTTGTTCTGTAAACTGCTGCATGTGTTGATCAGTAGCTATATGAGTAACTATATAGGTTATTGATTGGTTGCCCAAGCATTTGTATGGGAGACTGAGTGTGTGTGTGTGTGGGTGGCTGGGAAGTGTATGACTCTGTGCATAGATGTATGGATTCAAAAGTGCATGTTGGAAACAGCTGTATGGGCGGTTGACTGTGTGCATGACTGTATTGGTGAGTGAATAGATATCTCAGTGCTACATGTCAAATTAAGTACATATGTAAAATACAGTACATGTGAGAGTTGACATATATAAATAACTGTGCATAAGAGCCAGTGAATGTGTGAGTGGCTGTATGGATCATTGTGAACTTGTATCCAGGATTGTATAAGTGAGTAAATATGTTTTAGTATATGTTTGAATAAGTAAGGTGTGTTTAACTGTATAGTTAAGGAAACGGAGGTGTGATTGATTGTTTGCATGACTGTCTAGGTGTGTGTGTAACTTCATGGATGAGTGACAATCTGTGAGTCTGTGTTTACACTGAGTGTATCTAAGGTTATATTACAGTCTGAAGAGGTTCATCGTATTATCACATGAATGATTTTATCAGTGATGTCATCAGTAATGTCATTTGAGATGTCATCAGTGATGTCATCAGTGATGTCATTTGAGATGTCATCAGTGATGTCATCAGTGATGTCACTGACCATGTCATGAATGATGTAATATGTGACATCATCAGCAGTGGATTGCGGGTGCGTGATATATAGTTAGTACAACTAACTATATATGGAATTTCATTGGTTTTGTGTGAGTAAAATAAGGTTTTTTAAATGCTAATTCCTAACTATATATGGTGTATAACCTATGGTTTTTGTCAGTGAATTTTTAAGGTTTTGTAAATGCTAATTCCTAACTATATATGGTCTATAACCTATGGTTTTTTCAGTGAATATATATATATGTGTATATATATATGTGTATATATATATGTGTGTGTATATATTACCTACTGGCGGTCGCCAGTAGGTATATATAGTTAGGATTTTTTCTCTATGGGATTTTTGAAAATTCTATGTCTAATAACTTTGGCGTTTGTGGGCGGAATTGGCTGAAATTTTCAGGAAAATGGAACATTTTGTTTCTGAGCAGCCCCTGAAAATTTGGGGGGGTTTCGTCAAGGGGGGCCGATAAAAAAGGGGGGTCCCAAAACGCATTTTTCCCATGTTAATTTCCATAGGGCGGTTGGCCTCACTTTTAGCTCGAACGGCTGAATGGATTTGCACGAAACTTGGCAAAATTGTAAGGACTGGTAGCCCGATGTGCCTTTGCTAGGTCTCAATATATGTGCTCCAGTGGATTTTGAGAAATTAACGTTAAAAAAAAATATATATCTGTAACAGCGCTCCGGATAGCGCTCCGGTTCGCGTACTTGACGCGTAACGGAACTTCGCGAAGCGAAGCTGATTGGCTCTCCGGTGTCTGTCAACATTCTAAACAGTCCGGAGCGGCCGCCATCTTGTCTCTCGGTAGGATCGAGAGACAAGAGGAGGCCAAAACAAAGGGGGAAATGACCATAAGGGGGCATAGTAGATCCTCCCTGACCCCCTAGGTTTGATGTGGAGGCTTTAAAAGGGCCCCGCGGGGCAAAAAAAAAAATATATATATATATTTTTTCCGGACGCCATCTTGTCTCTCGGTAGGATCGAGAGACAAGAGGAGGCCAAAAAAAAGGGGCAAATGACCATAAGGGGGCATAGTAGATCCTCACTGATCCCCTAAGTTTGATGTGGAGGCTTTAAAAGGGCCGCGCGGGGCAAGCAAAAAAAAAAAAATCGGACGCCATCTTGTCTCTCGGTAGGATCGAGAGACAAGAGGAGGCCAAAACAAAGGGGGAAATGACCATAAGGGGGCATAGTAGATCTTCCCTGACCCCCTAGGTTTGATGTGGAGGCTTTAAAAGGGCCCCGCGGGGCAAGAAAAAAAAATAATAATCGTTTTTTCTATGTGGGTAGCGCCCGGTACGCTTTTGTGCAATGGGCGGTGCTAATCTAAATGATGAGGGGGGGGCAGCGTTCAAAGCACATCAGCGTGCATAAACACGAAAATGTTTTTATCTACCACGTACTTGACTTATCTTGCCTTGTGTCTCGGCAATGGTAGTCTGTTCATTACATAGATCGCTCGAGGGCGGTAGTACAGACCGCGCGTAGGAAAGGGTCAAAAGCCAGGGGTATAGGAGTATGTAACAAGCGAGCCATTTAATTGAAAAAACTAAACGTGACAAACGGTTGCAGGATCAGTGAAGGTTGATTTTATAATTGAAAGTATAACAGGATCAGTTAAAATAAAATCGTCCATACGCACACCATGGGCGAGTATCATGGGTAACATTACTTCGAAGCTTTAATAATACAATAATCAATAATGAAAAATCGACATCAATAGGGTTGTCCGTATGCCCAGTCAGTACCTTTCCCCGCACGCCATGTGCACAAAGACCGCATATATCCCCCATAACGTCAAGGCTAAGTAACTAGAACGTCATAAGGAGTTGCAAGTCGCTCCCATACTGGCGCCATTTTGGTCAAGGCCAGGCAGGTCCAGAGTATAGTTCAATGTCTCCAATAAGTAGGGAGGACGGTGGCAGTGTCTCCCCGACCCGCTGACGCCCAGGTCTAAGAGCAATAGACTTACGCTGCATATGATTATTTTAAATGTGAATAGAAAATTGTAAAATTGAATCTTGAATTTTAATAGCGCCGTGTTTTAAAAGTGTATAGTCATTGCTGATTGCTAGCAGCGCTATACGCTACAAGGTAATACTGGTACATATTTACTTTACCTAACCGGAGCTCGATCTCCTGTCCTGCCCGCCCCGGTCCGACTCGGCAACCAGTGCCGTTGAGCGGAGGGCGGGTCAGGCAGAGCCAGGTCACTTCCGCTATCACAGAGCGGTTAGCGCTCTAGTTTGCTGCACATTGGGAGGTATTTAGGCAGCGAGGAGCAGGCGGCATTTGCGGTAGGGAGGACGGTGGCAGTGTCTCCCCGACCCGCTGACGCCCAGGTCTAAGAGCAATAGACCTACGCTGCATATGATTATTTTAAATGTGAATAGAAAATTGTAAAATTGAATCTTGAATTTTAATAGCGCCGTGTTTTAAAAGTGTATAGTCATTGCTGATTGCTAGCAGCGCTATACGCTACAAGGTAATACTGGTACATATTTACTTTACCTAACCTGAGCTCGATCTCCTGTCCTGCCCGCCCCGGTCCGACTCGGCAACCAGTGCCGTTGAGCGGAGGGCGGGTCAGGCAGAGCCAGGTCACTTCCGCTATCACAGAGCGGTTAGCGCTCTAGTTTGCTGCACATTGGGAGGTATTTAGGCAGCGAGGAGCAGGCGGCATTTGCGGTAGGGAGGACGGTGGCAGTGTCTCCCCGACCCGCTGACGCCCAGGTCTAAGAGCAATAGACTTACGCTGCATATGATTATTTTAAATGTGAATAGAAAATTGTAAAATTGAATCTTGAATTTTAATAGCGCCGTGTTTTAAAAGTGTATAGTCATTGCTGATTGCTAGCAGCGCTATACGCTACAAGGTAATACTGGTACATATTTACTTTACCTAACCTGAGCTCGATCTCCTGTCCTGCCCGCCCAGGTCCGACTCGGCAACCAGTGCCGTTGAGCGGAGGGCGGGTCAGGCAGAGCCAGGTCACTTCCGCTATCACAGAGCGGTTAGCGCTCTAGTTTGCTGCACATTGGGAGGTATTTAGCCCCCTCGTCACAGCAAGCGCGCAGCGGTCGCGCGCAGCGAAGCGCCTGAGACGCGCCAGAGAGAAGCCCGTCTGCGCCCGTCCGCGACAGGACGTGGCTAGGGGCTATGGCATTCCCGCCTGGTGATATTCCGGGTACCAGGCTGGTATATTTGTCTCATACTTTACGTCATCTACGCTCTAATTTGCTTTCATTAAATTGTTCCCCATCATCTCATTGTTGCCCTGAAGGGCCTTTTTCGTGTAGGTCTTGCCATACACAATTTTTGACGCATAGCGTTTCCTATCAACAATGCTCTGATAATATCACGACTACTCAGACTCTTGGAGGTAGCAACCTTCTGTGTAATGTTAGATCTTTAGTTAAGCACTCTACTGAGGTCTGGGATCTTATCTCTACCTACAAGCCAGATATGTGTTTCCTAACTGAAACATGGCTTAAACCTCACACCACCCCCGCTATTACCCTTGGCATACCGGTGGGTTATAAGATTGTTAGACTGGACAGACCTAAAAAAACTGGTGGAGGGATAGCAATCGTATTTAAAGACGACATTTCTGTCTCAGTTTTAGGCCAATGTTGCACTCCTGACTTTGAGATGATGACATTTAGGATTGACTCATCCACTAAATGAAGTAGGAAAGGAGCCCTGGTTTACCGCCCGCCTGGCCCTTTAAAAAATATGCCCAAATTGTTAGTGGAAGCAATAGCACCACATATAAGCCCAGATAAAGACTTTTTATTACTTGGGGATTTTAACATTCATAGTGAGGAAGAAAATAACAATGAGGTACAATCTTTCATGACCGATATCTCTCTTCTGGGACTAAAACAACATAATAGTGGACCCACACATCAAGCAGGACACACTTTGGACATGATAATAACCAACTTTCCTGGTATTGAATGTAATGTACCCAAACAATATCCCTGGACAGATCATTTCATGCTTGAGTTTTTCATGCCAATAAATGTTCCTCGATCCACTCCACATGTCCATATTCCATCCAAACGAAGGCAGTGGCATAAAATCACTAACATCACCTTTGAAAAAAAAATATATCTTTCCCCCCCTGTTGTATGTACAGACGACATAAATAGCGCTCTTTCTAAGTGGGACTTAGCAATCGGTGATGTAGTACAACAACTTGCCCCGATAAAGACCTTTAAAACAAGCCTTACCAAGAAACATGAAGTCTGGTATTCGGAGGATTTGCGTAGTCTTAAACGTATAGTTAGGAAGTCTGAAAAGGCATGGAGAACTTCTCACTTGGAAGGAGATAAAGTTAACTATAGGAGTGCTCTTAACACCTATCACAAAGCCATACGATCTGCTCGCAAGCACTATATCACCGCTCAGTTAGAGGCAGCTGGTAATGACTCAAAGACCTTGTACCAGATTGTCAATACATTTCTGAAGCCAGTTGCTTGCGAAAGCGCAGACATGGCCTCACAACATCTTTGTGACAGTATATCGAGCTTCTTCACTGATAAAATTGATGCCATCTACAGGAGAATAGAGACAACAAATACTGATAAAAGTAGCCAAGATCATTCTGCTTTGGTGCACATGTCATCTACTAAAGCTTCAAAGTCTCATTCTTTTAATGACTTTCCGGAAATCTCACTGAGTGAGGTCCAAAGACTACTTATGGATATTAAAAGCGGAAGCCCGGCAGACCTGCTTCCAGCCAGACTCATGGGTCCACTAGGGAGCACTCTGGGCCCTGACGTTCAGAGGCTAGTAAACCTCTCACTAACATCTGGAGTAGTCCCACAATGTTGGAAAAAAGCTCTTGTCAGACCTATCAGGAAGAATTCATCAATTCCTTGGACCAATTTGTCTAATCTTAGACCTATTTCCCTTTTACCATTCTTGGGGAAAATCATCGAAAAGCATTCTAATAAACATCTATCCACCTATCTGGAACAATCTGGCAGCCTCGATCCATCACAGTCAGGCTTTAGGCCAGAATACAGCACTGAAACGGCCTTGCTGTCGATAACAGACGACCTTCGGCTGTACCAGGACAAAGGTTACTCTGTGGTCCTGGTACTGCTAGATTTATCGGCAGCGTTCGATACCATTTCTCATAACATCCTTATCGAACGCCTGTCTGAGAGTGGAATCGGTGGTACCGCACTGGAATGGATCAGAAGCTTTCTCTCCACCCGCACCCAATCTGTCACCATGGGTGATTTTAGGTCGGAGGAGGTTAACATCACCAAGGGGGTCCCGCAGGGCTCATGTCTGAGCCCGACCCTGTTTAACACCTACGTGGCCCCCTTGGCAGATGTAACCAGAGCTTTTGGATTCCACCCAGTGTCATATGCTGATGATACGCAGCTGCTCTTCCCTTTTAAACATCTTACACCGGAGATAATACAATCCTTCTCCGATGGGATGAAGGCAGTTGCAAGGTGGATGTCCTCCAATTTCCTTCAATGCAACGTTGGAAAAACGGAGGTGATGCTTTTCGGTGATGTAAAGGTCCAATGGTCTCCTGACTGGTGGCCTCTCGATCTGGGCCCAGTTCCTGAGCCCAAAACAATAATCAAGAATCTGGGAGTCAGATTGGAACCAGAGTTGACCATGAAACATCACGTCACCATTACTGTAGGAACATGTTTCCAAGTAATAGGTCTCCTCTGGAGGATTTTCCCTTTCCTCCCTGACTCTTACAGGAAAACCTTAGTTCAGGCTCTGGTTATCAGCCGTCTTGATTACTGCAACGGTCTCCTGGCAGGAGCTAATGAAGAGGTCCTCAACCGCCTACAGGTGGTACAAAATACAGCAGCGAGGTTGGTGCTTAATGCACCTCCTAGGTCCCCCTCCAGACCTTTATTGCACAAACTACACTGGTTGCCAATACGGCAACGAGTAAAGTTTAAGACCTGCTGTATTATCCATAAAGGCCTTAATGAATTGGGACCAGAGTATTTGGCTACTAAATTTGTTCCATACGCCCCTACCCGTACCCTTAGGTCTGGTGAACAGCTCCTACTAAACATTCCTAAAATTACCAAATCTAGGCAAGGAGGTAGGGCTCTGTCTGTGGTAGGTCCCAGCTTCTGGAACTCCCTCCCGCTTTCTTTAAAACAATGTAGGAATCACCTTAAATTCAGAAAATGTTTGAAAACTTTTTTGTTTAGCTCATTTTAACACCTATCCGCTGGTTCATATTAGTCTTCCTGATATAAATCTTTTTCCCTGTGGCTCTCTCTAAGTTTTTATTCCAGGTGTCATCAGCGCGGAGATACTCCTTCGGGAGTTTATTCATAGCGCTTTACAAACACGCAAATAAAATAATAAATAATAAGTAGCGGCAGGACCAGAATCCCTTTCGGCAGTTCAAAAAGTTCGTTAGCGCCAAGAGAAAGAACAGGCAGCATGAACCATGACTCAAAGGCGAGGGAGGCAAATTCTTCCCTACCGGGTCACGCTGAGGTCCCACCGGAGCTGATCAAGTTGACAGTCTACAGTGTCTCTTAGTAATTCGGACAAAAACTGGCGTCAGCATGAGAGCACTACCATCCTGTGACAATGTTGTGGCCACTTCCGGAGAGCGGGACAGCAGGCGTATCCCTCCGCCGATGCACTGAATCAGCCTCCCTCACGGCACCAGATGTGGATAAGGTGGCGGACACCCGTGGCAGCGGTATATCCATGGGGGATAGTCCAGCAACAGTGGCGGTTGCCCCCATCGGAAGCCCCCATCGGAGCGGGTGACACTCAGCTGGTCGAGCGAGGCACTGTGCCGCAAGAGGGGGCGCAACTGAGCTGCCGAGTGAAGCGCTGGGGTGCAGCTGAGGAACCTCCACCTGGGGAGGTGGGGGAGGCTCGTTCGCGCCGCCTCTCCCTCCCAGTGCATCCTACGCCGTCTCCTGGCGCAGGTATATGTGATGGTCGGATAAGGCAATAAGAGGGGGGGGGGGTCATCAGGAAGGCATTCACCCCCCCCCAAAAAAAGCTTCAATTAAGTTGAATGGCTGCAAGAGCCCCGATTACACCAGCAGCCCTGTTAATATGACGATCTTGGGAAACTGCTTCCGAAAACTCTAAAGGCCACGAAAGCTTGCTATGCTGTTCCTTTGGAAATGCGGTGCTGGGTGATGGAAGTTATTGAAGATTTGGCAGTAGTGTTTTTTGTGGATTTTGGACGCTCTGCCACAGTCCATTGGAGTTCCAGGGTAGACCAGAGTCGTTCTAGTGGACCAGGCCCAAATCCTGGGAGTCGGCCGCCATTTTGAGCGTTCCGCAGCAACAGCCGCTCTTTAACCCGGGCACCGGAGCGGGTCCCCGGCCATCCAACCGAGTGGAACGCCAATGGCAGTCATGGTGCAGCTGACCGGGGAGTGAAACGCTAAGGGTCGCCCTGCTGCAGCTGACCGCGGGGACAGGCCTTTGCGCGTGGTGTCGCCCCCGGGCTATTTGCACAACGGTCCTCCACCCCTAGGCCGCCACATATGCTACCTCGACAGGAACAGCGTCATGCATTTGGTTCGATGTTGCAGCAGGCTGTTATGTAAATAGTTATTTAATAAAAAGTTTTACCGTGTTACTTTGCTGGTGTGTTGTATATATTTATAATATTTGCATAGGGTTTGTCGTTATTTTGGGTGGGGTGGGCGGCGGAGTCGAGCTAACTTCTCTTATTTAGTCAGCACATAAATTTACTTACTGGTGCGCATTATTTTGGGTGTACATTTGGGATATCGGTTGGGGTCGGGTTCGTCGTACTGAAATAACCCTTCAAGTTTCTGGTGTAGGCTACTCTCCCATTCACTAGCTCCAGAGAGAGTCGTTCCTAAGTAAGGAAAGTGCTATATTTTTTTTCGTCCTTCACATGCGGATACCATGTTCGGGCTTATTTTTCTCATTCCATTAACCGTTCGATCACCGCCTCAGTCATACAAAAAGCATTTTTTATTGACCCAGTCATGCGCCACACATACTCATTCAAGCCGTACAAATCAGGGCCCATGCGCACATTCATACCATACAATCTTTCACGCTCCCAGTGATGGTCTGCACTCCATGCAATATCTCATAGCGCTTGTCTATGTCTTTCCCTACATTGAGCACGGTGTGGTCCATGTCCACTCCATTCTTCAGTCGGAACTCCGATGTAACCTACAGAGGAGAAAAGAAAGGGGGGGGGGGGAGATACAGCATTCAGAGCATGTCAGCGCGCGCAAACACGAAAAAGGTTCTACTTATGTATCAGACTAGCTGCAGGAACGTGTGATCCAACAGATCTTGGCTATCCCTTTCGCATTATTTTTCTGTGTAACATATCCTCCCCTTTTTATGATGCAAAAAAATTTTCATTTTGTTTGTCTCTAAATTCGACTTCCCTCTTCGTGTATTTGTTTCTCAATTAGTCGGATTTTATGGGACAAAATACCACACCTTACATTCGGCAGATACCTTAAGCTACGGTCGACCATTTTCAAATAATTCTGGAAAAAGGGCAGGTGTGACGGATACAAATTTCAATCAATCCAAAATTCAGGCAAAGGGTCTGCATTATCTGTTTTCTATTGGGAATAACAGCCACTATTCAAAAACCCAACCAACCTAGACGATTGTTATGACGCTGATTCCATACTTCCTTCGAAAATTGTTTATTGCAAAAATGTCAGTATACAAATACGGGCCTACAACCACGTGGGCCGGCCACGGAGCAAACTGGAATCGTATATGATGAGGGGACATTTACACTGTAGAAAAACGTAACGGGCAGGCTATTAGGTTGCAGGAATTAAGGTGTCTAACAGTTGCGGAATCGGTGAACGTTAATTTTATAATCAAAGTACGACAGGACCAGTTACAATGAAATTATCTAGATATACATTTCCGGGCAAGTACCATGAGTAACGTTAATTCGAATTTTTAATAGTACAGTAATCAATAATACATCAGAACTTAATATCAATATGGATGTCCAAATGTTCAATCAGTACCCGTCCCCGCCCGCCATGTGCTCCAAAACTGCATACATATCTCGTGATATCAAGGCTGAGCAACCAGTACACATCAAGGAGTTGCCAACATGTGGGATACATATTATCCAAATAGAAGCAGTTACCTCGAGAATGTTTGTCTGTATGAGGTTCTACAAAATTACATATTCAAGAGGAACATCAAAGAAGATATTGATAAAGAAGTGTATGCTGTAATTGGAAGTGAGGGATGTCTGGTCATTTTGGGGAGGCCGGGCAGGTCCAGAATATAGTCAAAATGTCTCCACCAAGCAGCGGTCGGACCAGAACCCCTTTGAGTAGTCCAAAAAGTTCAGTTAAATGACAATAGAAGGGACAGGCAACAAGAACCATCAGTCAAAGAGGGGAGGGCAAGTTCTTCCCTACCGGGTCACGTTGGGGCTCCACCGGAACTGATTGAATTGGTAGTCTACAGTGTTTCTGGATGTTTCAAACTGAAGCTGGCGTCAGCATGAGAGCACCACCATTCCGTGGCTACGTCGTGGCTATTCCGCGAGCAATCATGGCAGTCACTCCTCACCGGAAGCCTGCGGGAGTCGGGGGCCCCGGTGACTCTTGTAGAATCTTCAAGGCTGAGGGGACGCTTTCGGGAATGGGACCCATGCCCTAGCAGTCAAGCGTCCGAGTTCCAGGGTTGCCCAGAGCCATCCTTGCAGGCCAGGCCCAAGTCTGTAGAGGCGACCGCCATTTCGTGAGGTCCGTGGCAGCCGCCTGTCGCTGTTCCTCAAGAGTGGGTGCAATTCAGCCGGATGGCGGGTGAGACGCTGTAGCCGCAAGAGCGGGCGTAACTCAGCTGGCCGAGCGAGGCACTGTACCGCAAGAGCGGGCGTAACTCAGGTGGCCGAGCGAGGCACTGTACCGCAAGAGCGGGCGTAACTCAGGTGGCCGAGCGAGGCACTGTGCCGCAAGAGCGGGCGTAACTCAGGTGGCCGAGCGAGGCACTGTGCCGCAAGAGTGGGCGTAAGTCAGCTGGCCGAGCGAGGCACTGTGCCGCAAGAGCGGGCTGAACTCAGCTGGCCGATCGAGGCACTGTGTCGCAAGAGTGGGCGGAACTCAGCTGGCCGATCGAGGCACTGTGTCGCAAGAGTGGGCGGAACTCAGCTGGCCGATCGAGGCACTGTGTCGCAAGAGTGGGTGCAACTCAGCTGGCCGAGCGAGGCACTGTGCCGCAAGAGCGGGCGTAACTCAGGTGGCCGAGCGAGGCACTGTAGGTCTTCCTCTCACAAAGATGAAAGTCAGAGTGAGGAAACAAGGAGGGGTTTTCATCATTTGGGACAAAGAAAAAGTTCTAAACCAATGAAAAGTGTTATTTTTAGGTCACATGACCTAGCCGTACATCATTAGGAAACCAAAAGTGAAATGAACCAATGAAAATTTTTATTAACAAGTCACATGACTTGTTATGCTTACGTTACGCGCTCCGCGCCGCGCCCCTGATCGCTTCCGGGAAGCTGCGCTTCAAGCATCGGGTGCGCTAACGCGGCGCGTCATATGACGCATTACGCGACAACGCGGTACTACAATAATTCTGGATGTTACAGACTGAAGCTGGCGTCAGCATGAGAGCACCTCGTGGCTACGTCGTGACCGTTCCGCGAGCAATCATGGCAGTCGCTCCCCACCGGAAGTCTGCGGGAGTCGGGGGCCCCGGTGACTCTTGTAGAATCTTCAAGGCTGAGGGGACGCTTTTGGGAATGGGGCCCATGCCCCAGCAGTCAAGCGTCCGAGTTCCAGGGTTGCCTAGAGCCATTCTTGCAGGCCAGGCCCAAGTCTGTGGAGCCGATCGCCATTTCGTGTGCTCCGTGGCAGCCGCCTGTCGCTGTACTGCAAGAGTGGGTGCAATTCAGCCGGATGGCGGGTGAGACGTTGTAATAGCAAGAGCAGGCTGAACTCAGCTGGCCGAGAGAGGCACTGTGCCGGAAGAGTGGGCGTAACTTAGCTGCCGAGTGAAGCGCTGGGGTGCAGCTGAGAAACCTCCACCTGGGGAGGTGGGGGAGGCTCGTTCGAGCCGCCTCTCCCTTCCGGTGCACCCCACGCCGTCTCGTGGCGCAGGTAGGCACTGTGCCGGAAGAGTGGGCGTAACTCAGATGCCGAGTTAAGCGCTGGGGTGCAGCTGAGAAACCTCCACCTGGGGAGGTGGGGGAGGCTCGTTCGCGCCGCCTCTTCCTTCCAGTGCACCCCACGCCGTCTCCTGGCGCAGGTATATGTGATGGTCGGACCAGGGCACCGCAGGACGTGTCTTCAGGTCAAACGGATTGTGGGACAAGGTCCAGAATGGAAGAGTCACCAAAAGACAAAAAGTTCTGCCGGACCCCGGGAGCCGGCCGCCTATGTCGGGGGCGATCTCAATCCACAGCAGGGCAACAAGACTTGGGGAGGGGGCAGGAGCCAAGCGCCCCTTCCGAGTCCGCGCCACCACACCGCCCCTCGGGGGCCTCCGTCAAGCGGCTCAGGGAGGCACCGCAGGCAGCGGTTCTTCAGATCAGTGGTCTCACCGGTAAGGCTCCTCTCCGTCAGCAGCGATCGTTGGCGCTGTGGTTTCGGCCGGAGGCCCCGCATAGTCAACGCCCCGGCCTCTCCATCTCGTAGGCCGCAGAGTAGTCGGGGAGAAATCCCGGGAACGGCGGCATGTATTTGGATCGATGTTGCAGCAGGCTGCCATGTAAATAGTTATTTAATAAAACGTTTTACCCTGTTACTTTGCTGGTGTGTTGTATATATTTATAATATTTGCATAGGGTTTGTCGTTATTTTGGGCGGGGTGGGCGGCGGAGCCGAGCTGTCTTGCAGCCATCATGGCGTCGAGCTCGGTTCCTCTCACTAGTTTCATATTTCTCATGAGGGGTTGTTCCTAATGTTTCTATTTTAGCGAGGTCAAAAAGAGATCCCATTAGTGGCCTACTGATTTTGCTTGATTCCTTTTGTTTTTTCTAACGATTTTTCACTATCTGCAAAGACTAAACAGAGTATTGCGACTATGTGCTTGTTTGTAAATAGAGAATGAACCAAAGAGAAGCAATTCCAAAACAGTAAATGCTTGGATAACAATCAATCAAATGGAGAGGGAAGCAGGCACGACGGATTACAACGGGGGCAAAGGCCTGCGTTACCTACTCTTCACTATCTGCAAAGAGAGAATACTCCTAAAAGAAAAGAGGGGAGGGGGGGGGGCAGCGTTCAAAGCACATCAGCGTGCATAAACACGAAAATGTTTTTACCTACCACGTACTTGACATTTTAAAGCTTTTGATATTTGCTAATAAAAAACCATTGAAATTCACTGAAAAAACCATAGGTTATAGACCATATATAGTTAGGAATTAGCATTTACAAAACCTTGAAAATTCACAGAAAAAACCATGGGTTATAGACCATATATAGTTAGGAATTAGCATTTACAAAACCTTATTTTACTCACACAAAACCATTGAAATTCCATATATAGTTAGTTGCACTAACTATATATCGCGCACCCGCAATCCACTGCTGATGATGTCACATATTACATCATTCATGACATGGTCAGTGACATCACTGATGACATCACTGATGACATCTCAAATGACATCACTGATGACATCACTGATAACATCTCAAATGACATCACTGATGACATCTCAAATGACATCACTGATGACATCTCATTTGACATCAATGGTCACATCACTGATGATATCATTCAAGTGACAATACAATGCATCTCCTCACACTTTAATATAACCTCTGTTACACCCAGTGTTAAATACAGAATATAATTTTTTAAACCATTGACACACCAATACTAGTTACTACATACGCACTCACTGATTCCTACGTCTACACACACATTCACTCATTCACCCATACAATCATTCATACATACAATCACTCATCTTTACAACACTATCATATGCACTCATACACCTATACAGACACTCACACTCTGCCACTCATCCTTGGAGTTACTCACACACCTAGTCAGTCCTGTAAAGAATCAATCACACTTCCATTTTCTAATCTATACAGTTAAACATAGAGTACCTTACATTTTGAAACATATTCTAACACATACTTACTCTCTTATACAATCATTGATACAAGAACACATTGATCTGCACAGAGTCACACATCTCCCAGCCAGCCACACACACACTCAGTCTCCCATACAAATACTTGGACAATCAATCAATAACCCATATAGTTACTCATATAGCTACTGATCAACACATGCAGCAGTTTACAGAATAACAGACATAATGATGCACAAATTAAGACAGTTTAGTCACTAACCCATGCATTCAGTGAGACACATTTAATCACTCACTCATACAGTCAGTCACGCACCTACTAAATCCTTCATCCAGACACTTCTACATCTACTCATTCTTCAATATGTAAAACATATTTAAACTTTACAGAAACACACAGTCGCTGGATGATGTCATCAGTGATGTCATCAGTGATGTCATTTGAGATGTCATCAGTGATGTCACTGACCATGTCATGAATGATGTAATATGTGACATCATCAGCAGTGGATTGCGGGTGCGCGATATATAGTTAGTGCAACTAACTATATATGGAATTTCAATGGTTTTGTGTGAGTAAAATAAGGTTTTGTAAATGCTAATTCCTAACTATATATGGTCTATAACCCATGGTTTTTTCAGTGAATATATATATATATATATATATATATATATATATATATAAAATTGTTATATATATAGAATTTATATTATACAGTTCGCAACCTCATGATCCCCATGCCTTCACTTAGTCTCAGACACAATTCCCTATTACCTCCTCTGGGGTCCCTGGGCACATAATCAAACCCAAAAAACAAAGTTTCTATGCAGTCCTTGTAGCCGACACTCATCCATATGAACCACCACTGAATATCTAACATCACCTACTTTTACTGCTCTCATATGTCCACTCACTCTATCCTTGAGAGCTTGTATTGTGCTTCCTACATACATATGGTCAAACTTACAGCAATGATATATACCACAAACTCTGTATGACATGTATTTTCATTCGTCGACTTTATTCTTTCATGTCTCTGTCTATGAAACTTCTGGGTTTGTCCTTGGCCCATCTACATCTTGCACAATTAACACATTTGTAAAATCCCAGTGTTTGTTGGGTTAGCCAGTTATCCTGCCGCTGTTGTTTTGGATAGCTGGGGCTTAGTAAGTAAGGTCCTCAATGTACGACCTCTGCAGAATGCAACACCTGGCCTTGCAGGCACAAAGTCATCGAATATTTTATCTGCCCATAACACATGCCAATGTCTTCTTAGACATTAACGGTATCATGTCTTCTTAGACATTTACGGTATCTATAGGCTAGTCCACTATAATCCATAATATGATGAAACTGCTTCAAATTGTTTCTTATATTTACACATGTATCCAATGTATATTTCTTGTCTATTCCTGCCATCCTGTTTCTTGCAGATCTTATCACCAGTACGGAGTAACCTCTTTTCTTTGGGAAATCTTGTCTCCACATCTTGTATGCACTTATGGAATTTGTGCTCCTCACTGCAATTCCGTCTGGCCCACAATAGCTTCCCAAAGGGAATAGCATTGATTTGTCAGCTAGGGTGTGAACTGGAGGCATTCAAGGGTTTGTGGGAGAGCTTGCTATACATCTTATTCCCCTTGATATATAACTCCACATCCAGGAATTCAATCTTTTTCTTGCTATACTTTGATGTAAACTTTATATTGACATCATTATGATTCAAATACGCTACAAATTGCTTCAACTGTATCTCACTACCTGTCCATATCATAAAGCAGTCGTCAATGTAGCGCCCAAATAATGTGTTCATTCCACTGAGCACCACTCTGGCCCTAGATGTGCCCCTCGTCAAACCCCCCCATAAAGAGGTTAGCGTAAGGAGGGGGAAATCTGGAACCCCTGGCGGTGTCCTGCAGTTGCCTGTACCATGAGTCTACAAACAAAATTACATTATTCTCCAGAATCTGTTGTGTCATAGATATCAACATGTGTGCGCTCCAAAAGGGCCACTGGTCTTGTATTCAGTATGTTTTTTAGTGCCAGTATACCCTTATGTGTAATGCTGGTATAAAGGGATACCGCATCAAGAGTTACCATCCACATTGCTGGTTCCCATTGTAAATCATTCAACACATTTAAAATATGTTTAGTGTCACACATATGTTAAGTTAAGTTTGAAACAAAAAGGTGTAAGAGTACATCTACATATTCAGAGTGTCTCTCTGTTCACCCACCGATACTTGGTACGATAGGCCTCCCTGATGGAAAGGATGGTTCTTTATGAATCTTTGGGAGCATATACAAGCATGGATGTCTAGGGGGATCCATTCGCAAGTAATGGTTTTCAACTATGTTCAAGAGACCATAATCATACCAATATTTCATCTTATTACTGATTTGTTCTTGCCTCCTTTATCTGATTAGTAGATCGTTATTTGTTTGCAGTGTTTAAGTGCTGGGCATGCTCAAGCACTTAACTTATTATTACACATAGTCTGTCTCCATACAGGGCCGGCTCTAGGGCGGTGCGACCAGTGCCACCACATGGGGTGCTGGCTTCCAGGGGTGCTGTGTTAGCAGGTTTGTGTTTTTAAAGCACCTGCTGTGCATTCCTTTCCTCCAGCAATTTCCAGGCCTCACAAAAATGTCAAGTAACCTCTTGTGATTAATGTTCTTCCTGGAGAAAGAATAGGGTGTTGAATAGTTGATGTTTTGACTCATGTGAAGGTAGTGCATATGGTTAATTTTCCTGCTGCAAAGAACGTGTACCATGTAGATTCCAGAGTGCATAAAAGTAAATAGATCAGCAGGTTACTGCTTTTAAAAGAGACATCCTATTGTTACGTGAAATTTATATCTTAAGGTCCTAATATAGAACAGTGAGCTATTAACTTGCACCATGGAACT
This sequence comes from Lissotriton helveticus, assembly GCF_964261635.1. Lineage (NCBI taxonomy): Eukaryota > Metazoa > Chordata > Amphibia > Caudata > Salamandridae > Lissotriton > Lissotriton helveticus. The sequence goes on along the minus strand of NC_136061.1, from coordinate 1,344,599,854 downwards.
GCATACACACTGCAAAGTATACATTAGAGCATTGATTAATGTTGCAAATGAGTTAATTTTGGTAGAAATCGATTCTTATTATTAAAGAAAACTCCCAACTATGCGGTTTCTTTTTCGACTCTGAGTTTGTGCTTCTCCGCGCCAAGCACTCCTAAACTATACTGCCTACCAGTGTGGATGACATGTGACTCCTATATTTTCAGTCCTTTGGCTTATATAACATTTCCTATACACTGATTTACACACATATGTTTGATTGTCTCCGTGTAATGTGTGTGTGATACAAAGTGCTCTGACATCCTTTACTGGTATGAGTGCCGCTATATAACTAACTCAAGCGCACTGCAGTCATTCCGTCACAGCGCGCCATCGTGGACCACACGTAACTCACAGATCTCGTCTCGTGCTGGGCGGCGACCTGATTGCAGTAGATTAAGTTATGTTCCTCTTCTCATCGTAAAGGTGAAGGTATATTTTCTCTCAACTGTTTGCATTTTTTCCAGGAGGAGCTGCCCGTTGGATTCCTGACTGTTGTTACCTCCCCTGGGACTGCTAACTGCTCGCCGGACCCACTGCGCGGGTCCCGCTTCGCAGTGTGAGGAGGGGGATTGCCAGAAGTTGGAGCGGAGCGTGTGGGGCGAGAATAGAACTGCAGCAGGGCTGCGAGCTGCGAAGCAGGGACTCCGTATCCCAGGAGTCCCTGCATCGACCATTTGGCACACCTGGTCCGCTCTCCCTGCTTGCCACGCCCCCCCGCCCTTGAGCGCTGAAAAGCCGTGGTACCTCCAGCCTTCGTGGGGCACCATAGAAACCTTGTTTTTTGCCTGTCTAGGAGGAGCTGCCCGTTGGATTCCTGACTGTTGTTACCTCCCCTGGGACTGCTAACTGCTCGCCGGAACGGCTGTGCGGGTCCCGCTTCGCAGTGTGAGGAGGGGGATTGCCAGAAGTTGGAGCGGAGCGTGTGGGGCGAGAATAGAACTGCAGCAGGGCTGCGAGCTGTGCAGCAGGGACTCCGTATCCCAGGAGTTCCAGCATCGACCATTTGGCACACCTGGTCCGCTCTCCCTGCTTGCCACGCCCCCCGCCCTCGATCTACCCCTCATAACAGGACCAGCATACCGCTGCGCGGGAGCGTCCCGGGAGAAGCCCGGGACAAGGGCGGGACCGTCTGTGGCCGTCCGAGGTTGGTTGGGCCGCCCCACTTTTGTTTTGTTTGATTGTTTGATTTGTTGTGATAACTAGATATATCTTTTTATGCCATTGGTTTAATTATGCCTCTACGCTCTGGAAAAGAACGAACTGTTCAGCTGCAGACCACCAAGGGGGTGGTCTCTGGCCCTTTAGATGCATTTATTACCAGGGCAACAGGCATCCTGGAAAAAGAGATAGCTATGGCCGAAAAACGGCTCTCAATTAACCTAGTCAGTGGGAAACGCTCTTCGTTGCGCACAATTGCTACAATACCTAGGCCTGAGGCATCGGCACCGAGTGCTAGTCTTCTTTTGGTCGTAGCATCAGTGGATGTGCATTGTGAGGCGGAGGGGGAGGGCTTGTCCTTGATCTCCTCTGACAGTGAGATCAACTCTGGCAATGCACACGGCAGTGGGATAGATGGTAGTGTGCTTCTGGCTAGTCAATCTCAGCCGGATTCTTCCACGGATGAGGACCCCATGAGAAACTTATCACGAAAGAGGAAAAGACGTAAGGGCCACCAGAGGGGTGGTGCAACCAAGATTCCAAAAACAAACGGTCTATTTCAGCCAACTATTATTCCTGAAGCTATCACTAATCCTCTCCCTACCTCGGTCTTAAATGATCCCCTGCATCCTCCAAACTACCCTTATGGGTCTTCAGATCCTTGTCCTACGTGTTATAACAGTGACGATGGTTTGTTGGGTAAAATGGAATCTTTATTTAAAACCCTTTTACTGCCCGTTTTGGAAAGAACTAGATTGATGACCTCAAAATTGGATGCACTTGAGAATCTTGTTAACACCAATACTGTTTTTTTTAAAAAACTAGTTAATTCTCAAAGTGCTCTGGCGAACCCGATCCCCTCCAGCAACTTCAAATCACAGGGAGCAGTGGCTACGGGTAAGTTGCCACCTATAGTACCCGCTAAGCCAGCATCCATAAGGTCTGCTCTAAATAAACCCGAAGGGTCAGGGGCAAGGGGTGGAACCACGAATAATGATAACATACCCACACTGGCCACGACTCTACAGGTCCCAAAGAAGCTTAGTTCCAAATCCAATCACTTGGGTCAGCTGAGTATCCCCAAGCCCGTTGTGGCTACGTTGGCCCAAACCCATGTGAGGGGTGATTCCAATACACTTACACAGCCCAAAAGAAGTAATGGAGCATTAGGGAGTAGAACTACCAATCCCTCGATACTCTCCTCGAAGGTCAAAAAACGGGGGCCCCGCTGCACAGATTTACATGCTGAAGCCACCCCTTACACGATCGTCCTAACAGGTGTCGCACCCATTAGGGAGGATCAAACTGAACACTTTGGGGACCTCAAAAACAAAGTTGTATTTTGGTTGAATAAACATCGTCCCCTCCCTCCGTCCTCCTCCACAGACATATTGTATGTGAGAAGAGTTGACTGGGTGGGCCACTGTACTAAGGACTTAGAAGGGTATTGTGTTACTATATCTTTCAAGGACCCTTGGGTTGTGGATTTTATACGCAGGGAAGCAAGGTTTGGCAGATTGGGTGATGTGCAGACATTGGGCCTTGGGTATTTTTATCCTCATCGTTTTTGTGAGTTTCCCCCCAACCACATGATTCCAAGAAGACCTATTAGGAGATTCCAAGCGGATGGAATTTCCCCTACCCCGTATTGTCCCATACTGTTTAACCGCTTTGAATCCCTTTCTGGTCTGGAGGGCATCGATTGACTTCATCCTGTTGTTGGAAGCGAGAGTGACTCCAGCAATTATGTAGGTGGGGCTGACGTAGACTGTAACACGGCATTGAGTCTGGGGGGAAGTTCCCTGGAGATAGAGAAGGGGACAGCCCCAATACATAAGATGGATGTTAATCTGGAGGTGGGCCCTCAACCCAACAAGAGCGAGATCTTGGGAGTGGTTCAATGTGTCCAGAATGCCACTGCACCCACCAGTCAGGCAGTGTCGCTTAAAGTAGCTCCATGGAATATAGCGGGGTTAAAGGGGCGCTTGGGCTCAGAGGATTGGGTAGAGTTCATTGACACCTATGACATCTTATTGTTTCAAGAGAGCTGGGCTCCCGGTCCAATCTATAGGGTGGGGTTTTTAAATTTTTTCAAACCAGCAGTGAAGGGTCATAAGGGTAGAGCTTCAGGGGGCCTAGTTATCTGGGTCAAACAGTCCATTGGCTATAGGCCAGTGGAAATTGATGTGGATAACCCGAATCTCCTGGGAATTAAATTATGTAAGGAAAATTGCCAGGATGTAGTAGTTATTAACATCTATGCCCATGGCCGCCCTGGAGGGCGTAGCCCCGCTATATTAAATGCATTAGATTCCTACCTTGAAGGGATAGGGAGAGACAAGTTACTCATTTTAGCGGGGGATTTTAACTGCACCTTTGAACCTTTGCTTAGCGCGGGGGTGGACCTGGGGTTGGAGGACGACACTGTGTGGAATATCCCGATGCTGTTCTTGAATAACATTAAAAGGGGTACAGAGGCGGCACTACATTGGGCGGGGTTGTGTCTGGACTGGGGGCTGAGAGCTGCCAATGGTCGTACGGCCTCTGACAAGGCCGGTAAACCTACTTTTGACAATGGGGTTAGTAAAAGCAGAATAGATTATATTCTGCTAAAAATGGAATACTGGTCATTTCTGGACGACATGGAAGTCATGTCTCGCCCCGAAAGTGATCATAACCCATTGTCTCTTAGTCTAAGACTCCCTGGTGACCCGGTAGGTCTACCTTTGTTGCACACCTAACGGGTGATGCCCTCCTGACTAACGATAGATGAAGGCTTAAATGGTCAAGGGTTGTGGAGAATCCCTCCCTCCTAGACATTATATCGGAGGTAGTATCATCGACTCTGAGTGATATCTTGAAATTATCGCCCACAGAGGGTGTTATTGACCAGATCTGTGACCTCTACGAACAGTGTTTTAATAAACTAAAGGCCTTTCTAACCCTTCCATTAACATGAGGAAAGGCGAAGGCACAGGGTTGTCTGGAAAAATGGTATAACAAAATTGCAGGGTTGCGCATAGCGCTTTAATCAAAGCAGTTAAATCCAGGATCACCAGCGACATAAAAGAGGCACGTTCAAGGTACAAAAAAGTACAGTGGGAGGCGAAAAAAGAGTGGGATGAAAGTCATTGGTCAGATCACCTTGAGGCTTGCAGCTCCTCTAACCAGGTTAGATTTTGGGAAATAGTGAAATGGGGTAGAAACCCGATTCACAAATCCCTGCTAATCATGTGTCTGTGGAAGCATGGGTTGAATTTTATTCCAGTCAGTTTATGGATCCTAATTTGGAATCTTGTACTGGACAAGCTAAGTGGGAAATCTCCCTCCCCACCCACAACCAAGTATTAACTTTTACGCTTTTAGAAACTGAGTCTGCAATCCGTTTGGTTCAGTGTGGGAAAGCGCCAGGGATGGATTCCATCCCAGCTGACTTATTTAAAACTAATCTCCAAATCTGGGTTCCCTACATATCTTCGGTAGCGAATGCCATTGCTAAGGGGGCACGGATTCCGGTCTCCTGGAAGGGGGCGGAAATTCTTCCCATCTTTAAAAAAGGGGACCGTTCGGTCCCGGGCAAATGACCGCCCCATAAGTTTAATCGACTCCCTACAAAAAATCATTGCTAGGATGGTCCTTGTTAGAGTCCAGGGTTGGATGGAGATGGAAAGTATTCTGTCTCCCTTGCAGGCCGGCTTTAGATCAGGCACCAGCACCATCCACCAGGTTTTCAGATTTACTCTGACATACTGGAAGGTGGTGCTGTTGGGCGGCGGATCCATCTACGCCGCCTTTATAGATCTAAAGTCGGCCTTCGATCTCGTGCCAAGGGTCAAATTGTGGGCCGTCCTGAAAAACCTGGGACTGCCGCCAGAACTGCTTGATCTGGTAGTACGATTACATGAGGGCAATTTCGCTAGGGTGAGGTGGGGAGGCCAAGGGCAGGTGACGGACTGCTTATCTGTAAACCGAGGTGTTCGTCAGGGGTGTGTATTGGCACCCACGCTTTTTCTGTTGTTTATCGATCAGGTGGTAAAGTTTTTTGCTGGCACCCCCACTAATGCTCCTTTACTTGGTGGGACCAAGTTCCCCATGCTCATCTTTGCCGATGACACTCTGCTCCTCTCAAAGACCCGTAGTGGTCTGCAAACTGCACTAAATAGATTTGAGGAGTTTTGCTTGGTCAACGATTTGAAAATTAATGTGAGCAAGACCAAATTCATGGTCTTAACTAAAAGTCGCCCCATTAAAAGTTTTGTGAGCCTGAATGGAGTAAGTCTTGAACAAGTAGAGGTTATGACCTATCTAGGAGTAACCTTGGGCCACCACCTCAGCTGGAAACCACAGGTTGACACTCTTTACCAAAGATTTGCACGCCTTACGGCAAGGAGCAGGAGCAAAAAAGGTCTCTAACCAAACGGGTTAAACCAGCTCTTAGGATATATAATACTAAGGTTAGCTCCGCAATTTTGTACGGGGCAGATCTTTGGGGGTTTATGGACCTTTTGTAAAAGTTCAAAATAAATTACTGAGAAAACTGGTAGGACTTCCCCAATCCACTCCGACAAAACCACTTTGTTTGGATATGGGATGCAAACCAATTAACGAGATGGCCCAATATCGGTTAGTAGCTCTGTGGAGACGCATTTGGACATCCCCAGATCTAAGCCTCTTTGCCAGGGAATTAGAGGAAGTAAGATCAGTTTGGGGTTCCGGTAATATATATACCCTGGCTGCGCGAAGTGAAACTGATCTTGGAAGATATGGGTTGTAACCAGCTGTGGGTCTCTCCGGGGTCCACTACTTTTCCTTCTAAACAAGACTTTAAAGCGCTATACTGGGCCTTTGTTCGACAGGAGTCTGTCATTAGCTCAGATGTCATCAGCCTAACTGGTAGATTCCTGTCCCACAAATTGGATCCCTCTTTTGAGAACTATTGGGACGTCATAACCAAGACATTAGATAAAAAGCTCTACCACCAGTTCCGAGTTGGTTCTTTGCCTTTAAGGTCTTTCACTAAGAAGTGGTCCGCCCTCCTATCTGATTGTTGCCCTTGGTGCATTGATCATAAGGAGAGTGTTGGACATTTTTTATTTGCATGCCCTGCCTATTACGTACCAAGAAACAAATGGATTAGGCCCATTTGTTACCATCTCAGAGTCCGAGGGAGTGCCGAGGCGCTGTGGGCGCTACGTACGACCACCTCTGAGGTGGTGGTTGTAGGTGTTGTCAAATTCCTGGGTTGGGCATGGGTTATTAGAGCCAGACATTTGCAGGCATCCTGATTCTTAATAATTTTTTGGGTTTTTTGTATATGAGGTCTTTATCACACTGTTTAATTCCTTTTTTAACGATGAATTGTCTATGTAACTATGATGATTTTAAACTAGTATTCATGTACGTTTTATCCCTATTTTTATTCTGTCGTAAGCTGTCTTTTATGATGTAAAAATCGCAATAAAGACTTTAAAACCTGAACCTGAACTAACTCAATACATCTGAGAGAGAGTGGTTATGGAGACGGGTAACTGTTAAAGGGTGCTAGTGAGAAAATCCATGGTGGAGGTGAGGGTGCCAACTAACATTGTCGCACTGGGCGCCACCACCGCTAACGCCGGCCCTGTCTCCATAGTTTGTATATATTCAATTTGTCAAGGACTCCACAGACCGATTTATAGAACATATCTATATTGTTGCCACTGGCTTACTGTGGTGTCCAGCAAAATTTGTTTTTAAGCCCACGGTCTACACTAGCATCTGTTTGTACATTCAAATCGTCCAGTACCCTTGCTGTTGTGACCTAGTCACCTTCACATCTGTAATTGAAAGCAAGGCTACTGTATCATGTATATGCTGTATAGATAACTCATTTGATAACAGATTTGTCTCTTGTACACTTACAGCGTTATTCGTTTTTGGATTCATGACAAAGATTTTTGAAGTTTTTAAATGGAGTATAAATGTAAATAGGTCAATCTTCTAATTACACTGGTTACTCCCTGTACTTGGACAGAAACCCACACCTTTTTGTAGTAAAAAGAGCATGTCTGGACTCCAAGGTGTGTCAGATAAATTCACAATTGAGACCCGTAGTTCCAAAGCATCTACTTTTTCTTGTCCCACAATCTTGTCTTCTTCCCCCTCCATTCAGTTCTTTGTCCTACCTTCTCTCTCTAGCGCCTCCATGTTTTCTTGACTTTTTTGATCTTAAGCCCTGGTTTTGATTCTGCATTCTTACCCCTTGTACTTCCCGTAAAAAATGTAGTGTTAAAGAGAATTTGATTTGATGTACCCTCTCCAACATCAACATCCCCATCGCCACTTGCACTAGTTATGTTATACGAGATTTATAGCGTGCACGGATATTCAAGAGTGTCCTGGTGTGGTGGCCACTTTGAAGGAGACAGAAGGGGAGTGTACAGAGGCTGTAGGTTAATTAAAAAGCAAGGTTTTTAACTGCTTTTTAAACAGCTTATGGTCTTGGGTGTTTCGCAGATCGTAGGGGAGGGCGTTGCAGGCCTTGGCTGCCCTGAATGAAGGGGAGCTACACCCTGTTCTGGCAAGGCAGAAGCGTGGGATAACTGCAAAGCATTGCGCTGTTGATCGTAGATGTCTTTGAGGCACATAGAAGTTAAAGAGTCTCCTGAGATAGGAGGGCCCGGATTTGTATAAGGCACCATGGGGCAAGGGCGAGGGCCTTAAACAGAACACGCATCTCCACCGGGAGCCAATACAAATCCCGGAGATGTTGCTTTGTACTAGATCTACCAGAAATGCCCAGCAGCGCTCTCGTTGCCGCCATCTGAATGGTCTGTAGCTTTTTCAGCTGATAACCGGGAAGGCCAATATATAAAGCATTGGCATAATCGATCCGTGACAGGATGAGGGTACGAACACCATTTACTTTGCTGATCTGGGCAGCAATGGCAGGAATTCTCTAAGTAATTTCAATGTGCCGAAGCACACTCCGGCCAGTTTTTTTTATCTGTGGTGAGATTATCAGGTCCACACTGAACCAGACCCCCAGATTCTTCACCGGACTCCCTGTTGAGTTAGGCATGGGGTAACCTGCTGGCCAAAAATCTTCCCTGAAGCACGAAGGGAAGGACCCGTATAGGAGGACCTCAGACTTGTCCTCATTGCATTTGAGCTGAACCCTTACGAGCCATTTAAAGACTGCTGCAAGACAGTTTTTGGCTAAATCAGGGGACAGATCTTTTTCCTTCCATGTAAAGAGGAGCTGGGTATCATCAGCGTTGGCTATGATCTTTGCACCCAGCTCCTCCGCCAAATAGATTAAAGGCATGATGTAGACGTTGAAGAGAAGGGGGCTCAAAGTTGATCCTTGAGGGACCCCCGTGGTCACCTTTCTTGGTGCCGAAGAAACCGGAGGCAGCCATACCTGCTGTGTTCTGTTCTTTAGAAAGGATTCAATCCACTCCCATGCCAAACCCGATATTCCAATATTAGAGAGACAGGTCAAAAGTTGATAAGGCACCATGTCGAAGGCGGCAGTAAGGTTCAATAAAATCAGGGCCGCTCTACCGCCTGAATCTAGGCATTTTCTAATAGCCTACAACATCTCAACCAGGGCAGTCTCAGTGCTGTATGTGGCCCTAAATCCCGACTGGGCTGGGTGGAGGGCACCAGAGGTCTCAGCAAACTTGGAGAGTTGTTTGTGGACTGCCTTCTCACACACCTTTGCCACAGCCAGGAGAAGTGAGATAGGTCAGTAACTGGCTAGTATAGCAGGGTTTAAGGAGGGCTTTTCTAGCAGGGGGAGTAGTTTAGCCTGTTACCACTCCGGTGGAACCATGGTAGTTTGAAGCGATAAATTAATGATAGTGTTAACTTCAGGGTTAACCACCTCCACACCAGCTGCTAACTGCCTAGCTAAACAAGGATCAGCAAGGGAACCAGATTTGAGAATGGCCATTGTATCCAGCAGGGCAATGGGTAAGAAAGGTGTCAGGGAGTAGGGGGCTGAGTCTAGGGCCGGGGCAATCTGGGAGGGGTGCTCCACCTGCACTTGGGTACTTGGCCTGAGACCGTCCTGGATCCTTTGGATCTTGTCTATGAAGAAGCCGGACAGCTTCTCACACCAAGAGTTAGAGGCAGGAAAGGCGATATGTTCCGTGAAAGGCTTCAGAAAACTCTGGACGATGGAAAAAATGTCTTTTAAGTTATTTTTTGACTGAGCGATGCGCTCCGCGTAAAAGTAGCCTCTGGCCTTCTTGATAGCGGCATAGTAATCTTTCTGGGATTTTCTTAATACTATTTTTGCCAGCGGGCAGTAGGCCTGTCTACAGCTGCGCTGCAGCTTTTTACATGATTGCTTTAGTTCCTTAAGCTTGCCCGAGAACCCTGGTTTGGACAGAGTGTTTCTTACTCTCTTATTGACCAGAGGTGGGGCAAGGTGTTCAGCAGCCTATGTAATCCAGTTGTTGCAACCCCAACAGCGTCAGTCAGGTCCTTAGAAGCGAATGGTCGGGTGTCTGAGAGGACTCTGCAAAGGGCTGCGGGCTCAATTTATTGGGATGGTCTGTCCTTAAGTGACCTCATGGTCGGATGAGGTGTCTGGATATTCCATGAAAATTGGATTACAAAACGGTCAGACCAGGAAACAGGAAATGGTTCTTGGACAGCTAGGGGGAAGTTGGAGCAAACTGCATCTGGAATATGCCCCCTGGCTATGGGATGGGGAGCTAATCCATTGGGTCAGGTGAGCAAGATTCAGCGATTCACCAAATTCCCTTGTGTCGGTGGCCTCCACAAAATCCAAGTGGATATTGAAGCCCCCTAATAGTAGGAAATTCGAGTAGTGTAGAGCTCTCGGCACAATAGCTTCATCTAAAGCCTTCAAAAAGGTGCCAGAGGGACTAGGGGGAGGGTATATCAGGGCGACCCTCAACGTAAAGTGAGGGGATATGGTGAGGTAGAAGTCTAGGGCTTCCCCTCCCCAATGTCCCCGGGTCTCTGCCTGCGTAAAATCCCAGGTTTCTCTGAACACTACCGCAACCCCTCCTCCTCTGCCTGTTTTGCAGTCTGCCCTTGCTATTTTATACCCCACTGGGATGGCCAAAGCAATAGTCGGTGCCAAAAATTTGTTGACCCATGTCTCTGATGTTAATAATATATCCGACTGAATATCTGACAAAAGCTCAAAGATGTCCAGGGCATGTTTCACCATGGAGCGGGCATTAATTAGGGCAGCTCGTATGCATTGGGAGTTCTGTGCAGCTGTAGGGACGCGATTAGGGGGGATGCCAGTGCCCCAGTCTTTCCTAAAACAGAAGTTGCACTGATGGCATGTGCTGAAAAGATTGTCCAGAACCATCCATTGACTCCCACACTTACCCAGGTGAGAGCCAATTGTCATAATGTCAGCACGGCTAAAGGTCAGGCAATCGTTCGGCAGCTCCGGTGAGAAACGGACAGCATGACTGGTGCTGGCCGCTTCCGGGAGCAGACGGCCTTGCCTTAGGCGCGCCAGCGGCGCGTTCGCGCAGCGTGCATAATTTATGTAAGAATACCCCCAACAACTAGAGCGCACCCTCAGCAAAATGGCAGCCTAGATTGTCCCACCAGGATTCCCTGTGATGCGTGGTGAGTGGGAAAAAGTGAACATTCGTTTTCAGTTTTGTTTAAAATCAAATTAGCAGCAAAGTAGGTTTTTAAAATACCAAATAGCAGCACAATGAATAACTTTACAACATATATCTCTCCCAACCAAGCCAAGAATAGTCAGAGAGAGGAGCAGCGTACTGACAACACCTCGTTCCTTATGGCACTGGCGTTCGCGCAGCGTGCATCATTTATCTAAGAATGCCCACAACAACCAGAGTGCGCCCTCAGCAAAATGGCAGCCTAGATTGTCCCACCAGGATTCCCTGTGATGCGTGGTGAGTGGAAGAAAGTGACCGTTCGTTTTCAGTTTTATTTAAAATCAAATTAGCAGCAAAGTAGGTTTTTAAAATATAGTGCTAAGAGAGGTGGAGCTTACTGATAACAAGAGATGCTGTATGTAAATCATCTTTTTAATTTCCTCTCCTTTCTTTGTTTAACGTCATTTTGGTGTCTCTTCGATATCCCATTCAAAATCTCATACTTTTTATTGGTAGCTCCGTGAAGGTTCAAACTCTTGATTTCATTCTCCAAGGTTGGTATCTCAGACTTTAGTCTGGAAACCATTCTGTCACAATTCTTTATCAGTATTTCCATTAGTCTTGTCGAGCTTAAGGTCAGTTCGGTCTCCCATACTAACAAATCCTCATCTAGGTCCTCGTAAGTTGGTATGACCCGTGACTTCAGACCACTCTATATCCTGTTCAGTTTGCAGTTGTATGGTAGGTGGTGAGGAAATGAATTTCAAATGAAAAGAATTTGCACTTGTAAAGCGCTCTTATACCCCAACCGGGGTTTCCTGGCGCTGTACGCATACCGCTGTGAAACCCTTCCTGGCTTTTCCCTGTGAAATGTCCACTCCTGGGCACCCCCAAGGTGACGCCAGGCATCCCAGCGCTGTTGGGGCCGTTGTGGAGATTAAGCAAGCTATTGCCCAGAGTTGCAGAGTGGGACCCATGATTAGAATAGGCACCGAGGCGAGAATTATCAGGTCCGAGGAAATTGAGCCCACGACCCGTCGAGGCGGGAAATGAACCCTGGTCCCAGGCCAGACCTCTGCATCAGGGTCTGCCGCTCTAATCATTGAGCCACACTTCTCCACAGGAACAGTCCCTCCCTTTATGCTCCTAGAGTGTTGAGTCACGGGAGCTGCGAGAGCCGGAGCAGGGAGAGCCAGAGCGGCATCGACAGCCTGGAGGCCCGGCGGTGAGAGCAGCGACAGCCCAGCTGAGCAGAAGGAGCCGAGAGCGGTAGCGGCCCATCGGGAGTCGCTGTCGCAGAGGCGCGAGGGCCGCAAGAGCGGTGGGAACCGCGTGAGGGACAGCCGCGTCGGCTGCGCTGTTCCAGAGTTGGTTGTAGCGGTAGCCCAGCAGGGACCACAGTGCGAGGCCGTGGGGAGGGCCATGAGGCCCGCAAAAGCCGTGGTTGGCCAGCAGGCACAAAGAAGCAACCACGTCAGATCAGCAGTGGGGTTGGAGAAGCCCCGCAGGAGTCCCACAAGTACTCCACAAGAACCGCGAGCGCCCTGTGAAAGCCGTAGAAGCCCAGAGCGAGTAGCCCAGAGTGGGCAGCGTGTAGCAGGAGACAGGTAGTGGGGTTCACCAGAGCTCCTCCAGTACAATGTGAGCCACAGGAGAGCTCACATCCATCAGTCCATTAGGAGGGGCCCCAGAAACCAGAAATCACACCAGCAGAAACCACAGTAGGAGCCGGAGAGGAGAGCGGGTGTTTGCGAGGCTGCGAGGAGCAGATGCTCACAAATCACCCATTTCTACTCCCCAGGTGAGGTGAGGTCGTCGCCGCTCGCACCAGAGGAGCCAACCTTCTACCGCCAACTGCTCAACCCCATACCTCCCCCAGCCCGTGGATAGAGGCTCAGTAACCTTGAGTTCTTGAGACCGGACAACTGGGGGGTGAGGTACACCAGGTAGTGCATAGGGAGGGGCGCCCAGAGCATAGGGGGTGTGGCTCAGGACACGTGGGTGAAAGGAGAAAGGAGCAGGGGCTGGAGTAGGTGTGGAGCAGGTGTTAGGTGGGGCACAACCAGTCCCCCTCCTCCCACCCAGCCAGCGCCAAGGGTTGAGTAAGACTCCCCCAAAAGAAACCTAAGGAGAGTGACAACATCAAAGTCCATCATGAGATCAGGGAGAGACAGAACCGAGATCAAAACACAATAAAAAAAAAGAAACCAACAGCATAGCGGCAAGTCGAGCGAAGGAGCGGATATATGACGTTACAACGCATACTTTTACCACGCCTACCATTACCACGCATTATTTACAACGCAGGATCCATTACAACGCATACCATTACAACACATGTATTTACAACGCAGGTACCTTTACAACGCATACCATTACAACGTAAGTATTGGTAAGTATATAATATTTTTTTTAATGTAATTTAATTAAAATTAATATAATGTAATTTAATTTGATTTAATTAATTTAATTAATGTAATTTAATTTAATTTAATAAATTTAATTTAATGTAATTTAAATTTAATTATATTTAATTTTTACCCTGTACCCCTTTACCCAAAAACCCAAAACTGACCCTAAACCCTAAAAATACCCCTTTACCCAAAAACCCAAAACTGACCCTGAACCCTAAAAATATCTCTGTACCCCAAAAACCCAAAAGTAACCCTGAACCCTAAAAATACCCCTTTATCCAAAAACTGAAAACTGACCCTGAACCCTAAAAATACCCCTTTACCCAAAAACTGAAAACTGACCCTAAACCCTAAAAATACCCCTTTACCCAAAAACTGAAAACTGACCCTGAACCCTAAAAATACCCCTTTACCCAAAAACCCAAAACTGACCCTGAACCCTAAAAATACCCCTTTACCCAAAAACCCAAAACTGACCCTGAACCCTAAAAATACCCCTTTACCCAAAAACCCAAACTTATAATATTTTTAATAAAATGATATACTTACCAATACTTACGTTGTAATGGTATGCGTTGTAAAGGTACCTGCGTTGTAAATACATGCGTTGTAATGGTATGCGTTGTAATGGATCCTGCGTTGTAAAAGTTGCGTGGTAATGGTAGGTCGTTGTAAAAGTTGCGTGGTAAAGGTTGTATACCCGAAGGAGCATGTGCTTCCATTGAAGAAGACAAAGTGCAGGGGAACAATACATATACCCGTTCTCATATTGTCAAGACGCAATTGAAAACACCAGGACTCACGAATTCAAAGATCACAGATTTCTAATTTCACCAGCTTCACTAGCGCTACGAGCTCAGAAAACAAAAACTGATATCAGCAACCAGACCCCAAAAAAGGAATTGTTGTGTAGGAATCTAGGACCCTAGTGTAATTTTCCCGATTCATGCCCATATATAGGTATAAACTACCCTATCTTTATATAGGCATAGAGATCAGTACCATATTTAGACTGAGCCTATGCAGCCCTTATACGGCATGGCTACTTCCACTAAGTTCCAAGAATCAACAACGATTTCTTAGAAAAACCCGCCTTCAGCAGCTAGGGACTTCCCCTTGCCTGAATACTAATTTATCTAGGAAATCATGGAGTTTTCAAAGAACTGAGTCTTTGATGACATTATGTTCAATCATACGTCAAACTCGGCACCTTCAAGGTATAACTATGCCTACATTTGCCCAGACAAACACACGGTGGTTTGGAGCAGTTCGACTATCTACTTGCCCGACGCGCCCTGCAGCAGCAAGTGCCAAAGGAAGCCGACCCTCCAGCTGACGCACTGAGAGACGCTGTCTTTTCTCCTGCCAAGAAATCCAGCTCCAGTGTTTCCAGGCTACCCTTGGGGGTTGCTGGGAAATCGAGTCCTAAGAGAGAGATACGTGACCTCCTTCATTCTAAAACCAAGGTACAGAGCTGATTAGACTCTTAGAGAATTCTTGGAATAGATTATTGGCAAAGAATACTAAAACTTAAGCTACACCTCACTTACTTCTTCCCTTGTACTAGACTTAGGTTAGGTACACCTGGGTAGGCATATTTTAGAAGCACCAGTTGGGTACTTTTAGTCATTCTTTATACTGTATGTATTTTATGTATTATATGTTATTTTATATGGCTTAGAAACCATACCATGCCTTTACAGTACTACTTTATAATACTTTTCGTATTATATGCCTTGTACTTTATAACCAGTATTACGATTGTAGCAGTACATTGCTTATGCTTGAGAAAGAAGACTTTTCAATAAATACTTTTTATTGAAAACGCCGTCTCTCTATTTCTCAGCCCCTCTGGTGAAACGAAGCATGCACGATTGACTGAGTAAAATAGCTATCTATTGTTCCCGCGACTCTAGAGATTGATTTCTTATTCTTGGGAAACAAAGTTGTCATGTTTATGCGGTTGTCAGAACCTAATCCCTTCTTGTGATTTCGAGAAAGTTTCTAGTGACCTCTGAGCTAGCTGGCACTCACAATTAAGTTTAATATATTCGGTAGAGACCTAGTAGACCTCAGTCCTACGTCTAAACTACAGGATATATTATTCCAATGCACAGAGCCTATTGGGAATATAGGAACTACACTACAGAATGTCCCAATCAGTTGGCTCCATGTCTAACCTATTACAGTCACAGTTCAACACCCCATTAGAGAATAGCCAAAGCCCTTGGAAAACCCCTAAAATGATCACCAATAGAATAACAGTGACAGCACAAATAAACACAAAGGAAGCAGTAAACAACGGTCAAATAAACCTGTGCAAAACACCCTCGGAGGCACCAAATGTAAAAACATCAAAGGTGATAGCAAAGCGACGATCAATAAGCCTGGGCTCACTCTTCAGCGCCCAGGGGCCTGATTTTGGGGGTAGCCGGCTATCAGACTCGAGCACGGACATAATGAACATTGAAACAATTGATAAAGAAATCGTAGCACATCAAACAGGAGGCCAGCCTAAAAATAATGTTTATTCAAATTTAGAAACACAGAAGGCACAGGAGCGCTTAAGGAGTAGCGAAGATCTACCTAAGGATGTGAAAACAACAAAATCTGCTTTTTCAGAAACACAGGAAGCACATAATTGCTTAATTAGTTCAATAATTTGCCACGAGTTAAACGAAATTCCACCAAATGGCCCGATAGGGCACCCTCACATCTATCATACCTTTCTTTCACCAATCAAGGTCCAACTATCGAACAGTTCATGTTCCCAAACAAAAAGGGACAAACCAACAAAGCCAGAACTGGGCGCATGCCTGGGAGGAGACCTACAGAATAACATTTGGAATAAACCAGAGGAGGATACCTGGTCTAGCCAGCAAGTAGGCGCTGATCAAGCAGACCACTTCCTACCATCACAGGCCCCACTGTGGACGCCATTCATAGGCATTATGGAAACTATATCTTCAGCACTACTGCAACACTCAGAAAAACTAAAGCTGCAAATCGATCTCTTGCAAATGTTGGCATCCCACGTGGTTTGCATAGACAGAAAAATACAAGATTTAAATTCACTCAAACGGGTACAGAAAGACCCCCATACAATGTACCATGAATGCCAATGCTACGGAACAATGAACCAACTTAAAGCCCTTTCGACAATTCTAACAGACATTCTGGCAGAGGTAAAAAACTAAAAAACTGACCACCATAACAGTATCGCAAGCCCCTGTACAGAAAATGATTCAGACCATTCGAACTACACTACTAGCTTTGACACGTCAGCAAACGTGGAAAAAAGTGTGGCCACAATGGAAGGCATATCAAAAAATCTTACATCAGACGCCCAGACAGAAACATCCTTAAGTAGGCCATTGCAACACAAAGACACACAAGAACTTGACGATCAACTAACTGAAGAATCAAGGCTACAATCAGTTGGTCGTACCGCCAGCACCAAGGAAGGATGGACCAACCTACGTATCATCCACCACGGTTCATCAGGAGCGACCAGTCAGACTCGGAAAGTCCTACCCCCAAAATCAAGTTCCACGGACCACAGTAAAAATGAAGCATGAAAATCTAATCTGAAATTATGCTCATGGAACATAAACAGACTAGGCAGCAAAATAGAGGATGCAGATTTATTAGCATTCCTAAAACAATTTGATATCTTATTACTTCAAGAGACCTGGTCAATAACATCAGTTCAGATAAACGGCTTCAAAGAATTCCAACAATATGCAACCAAAAGAGGTTCACTTGGTAGGGCAGCCGGCGGATTATCAATCTACCTGAACACCAGCATACCATGGATGTACGATGTAATTGGCTCTGGACAAACATGGATTCAGTGTATGAAAATTGAGCTACTATCAGACCTCTGCTAAGGATCACAGGACGCCCAAGACATACGGTCATTGGTAATTTGCAACATCTACATTCACCCAGAATCCAAGACGAAACAAGAGAAAATCGTGACCCTCAAAGAACTGGTCAAATATTTGCAATCCACCTTCCCACAGGCGGGATTGGTAGTGTCAGGCAACTTCAACATGTTTTTATTACAAGTGGACCACACACAAAATATCCAACAAAACAAACTGAAAGGCAAAAAAATTCCACCAATGATAATAAATCACCGAAAAAAGGACAGATATAGCCAGCTGTGTGCCTTATACTTTGCTGAAATCGGTATGATCACTTTGAAAGGCCGTTTTCCACAAGATCAGCCTGCAGCCACGACCAGAATTGCTAAACAGGCTCAATCAGTCCTAGATTATACCATAGTGGACTTGGAGGTACTTCAAAGGATCGTTAGCTACCAAATAATTCACAAATTGGAGAGCGATCATAGCTTACAATCAATTGATCTTAGGGTTCAATATATAGCCCTTTTAACCTAAAACGACTCGCATGGAATGGAAAGAATGTTGAAGAAATCATGACATGTAAAAAATGCACAGAAAAAAGGCAAAGAAAAAAGTTCGGCAGAGCATCGGGCCAACTGGGAAAAGATGATCATAAGTTTAACTGACAAATTTGGTTGCCAAAACAAAAGCCGTAGAAGTAAATCAAGCACAGTACCCTCAGTGCATCTTGGCTCCATAGTGTGCAAAAAAAGGATTCTTAACTAGGAAATTAGAAAGTTACAAGGAAAAGATCAGTATATGGGTGAAGACACAAAGCGACAAATCCACAAATTAAGGCAAAAATACAAAAAAGAGGTTTGGATAGCAAAGAAAAAAACCACAAACAGAAACTTGGCAAAAACTATTGGAAACAAGCAAATCAAATAATAACAGGACATTTTGGGCAGAAATGAATAAAATAAAGGGAGCATTCCACAATCATAATGCAAATATATTACAGGCAGAATGGATCCCCCACTTAGAGCAAAATCAAGGGAACAACTGCAATCTTCGTGTATTGAAATCAGATCACACTACTCACCAGCAACACAAAAGGGAAGAATCCAAACAAAACTTTGGTGAAAATTGGATCAGACCACATCAAGTACAAATGGTTATAAAACAAACTGAGGACTACCGGTGCACCTGACCCAAACGGCTTGCCAAATGAGCTCTTTAAACACGACCAATTGTTCTGGCCAGAATACCTTACGCCTTTCTAACGCGACGTATACCTTCATCATGGAGAGGGAGCATTTTGCATCCAATTTTTAAAGCAGGCGCTAGATCGGACCCGGCGAACTATAGGCTGATCGCTCTCATTGACATAGAGGCCAAAATATATACGCATCAAATCTCTTGATAGTACTGGAAGAATGGGTCACCACAAATAAGATCCTCCCAATCACACAGACTGGGTTCAGGCCGGGAACAAACACGTTGTGCATCTTGCGCGCCTTAAACCTTTTTGTCGAAAAAGCAAAGGACAAATCAACAAAACTGCACACCTGTTTTGTCGATTTAAAAGCAGCGTTCGACAAGGTACCAAGGGAGATCCTATGGCAAAAGATGGCAAACTGGGGTATCACATTAAGGTTACTGCGGGCCATCATCAACCTATACACATCCACTTGGGGCAAGATAAATTTAGGGAATGGTGAAAGAACAACAGCAAAGATCCCTACCCACATTGGCTTAAAGCAGGGAGGTGTATTGGCCCCCACTCTTTAATATTTTTACTGCAGATCTTGATAAGAAGATTTCAGAAACTTAAAGCGATCCCCCAAAGTTAGCACAACCCAAAATAAGTAGCATGCAGTACGCAGATTACATCGTCCTATGCAGCCAGACCCCTATGGGCCTATAACGCTCCATCACAAAGCTGCGTGAATACACCAGGGAGCATGATTTGCTTATCAATCATAAAAAAACGAAGGTCATCTGTTTTTCATCACGTGCAGGGTGGCAAAAATTCTATGGCGCGCAGCAGGAAACAACAGAGTAAAGTGTCACATACAAGTACCTAGGAGTAGTGGTAGACTCAATGTTGACTCTAAAAGATCATTTACTGTAAAGAAAAGCCAAGGCTAACAAACTACGTTTCGCTCTAAATTTACTAAAAACAAAACTGAAGTGCCCATCCAACTTATGCTTGCTAAAAGTAATCGCAAATAATTTCTCCCAACCCTCATGTACGGCTCCAAATTATTTAGAGGACAAGAGGCAAACTTCCTGAATCTACAACAATCAGACCTATTCAAATACATCTTCCAGCTTCCGAAGTTTGTATCACAAGTACGTCTGAAATTTGGGCTATCAAACAAGCATCCAGTCAGACAAGCTGCAATATTAAAAATGTGCTGGAAATTAAAAGCAGCACAAGATGATTCGTTGATGGGTCACTGTTGGATCGAAATAAAGAATCAAACAAAAGTAAAAAAGCCTGGAACACAGTCCTAGTAGAAGCATTGATAAATCTCAAAATGCAAGAAGCATGGAACACCAATTACACCGTTGCAGCTTTTAAAATAAATAGCCAATAATGCGGCAAAACAAAAAGGCTGGATCACAGATAAAGCCGCACTAGCAAAGAAAAAAACACGGCTGGACAGTATTAGCTACATATGAGAGATGCTCTCCACAACCATACTTAGTCAACAACATCACAACAACTACCCAACAACTGCTACTTCAAACTCGGATGGGGACATTCATCTCAAAAGATCAGGTGCCTGCATGGAAACAAACATGGCCAACATCACTCTGCAGACTCTGCGGCCAAGCAGAAAAACTCTGATTCATTTACTGTGTATTTGTCCATCCCTGATGTTTTTATCTATTACACGCATTTCGCGCATTTCAAATTAGATCATGTCGGCCAGCAGTTATGTTCGCATTGAACAGTCAACTGTTACTGTTACAGGTAGCATGGCGGGCCACCAGATTCTTGCAGAAAGTTAGCTTCTTAATACAGAAAACCTAAAAATAGTGCAAGAGATCAAATGCTCATACCCAAAGGACTGAGGTGTAAATAATAGTTTAGAACCTAAGACAACTTCAATCTTTTTAAATACGATTGTATAGATTGCCTGTGTATTTTTTTTTTATCTTTTAAATGCCAATCAGAAGATTTTAGCACAAAAATGTTAAAGGTTTTAATTAACTATATACAATAAAAATTACTTTACTTTAATCTGTTCAGTTTAATATATTCTTTAAATGTAACACCAGCCCACCACTTGGATATTTAATTTCTTTTCATTTTTCCAAATAACAAATTTGTCTTTAAGTCCTTCCTTTACGTTCGAATTTCCACCCCCTACTACTTGTCCTATACTACTGCCCATTTTGCGATTTTTAAATGGCTCCTCATCCATTTTCACTTGGTCTATAGAGATACTCATATTATAGCCAGTAAGTTGTGTGTGTCGAACTGCCTACCTATACGTTTATTTCAAGCTAGGGGAAGAATAAGTGAATTCAGCACCCAAAACTCAATATGCTAATAATTTTCTAAGCCTTAATAAGTCGAGGGGTGAATTACTCACTGATGAAACATGTTGGCTGGCAGAGAATTCTGAACCAATAAAAGAAAGAACTAGAGAATATACAGACGTCTAGATGACTCATATTACTGTTATTGTACATTATTGCATGCGCTTAGAGGCTTGACTTTAAACCAATAACGGATAAACTCAGCGACCTGGACATTAAAAAAATGAATGGGGCCACCCTTTTGGCCTAATCTTCACCTGGGAGAGCAAGCACAGGTAATGCGCTCCAGCAGGAAGCCAAGCAACTTTTACAGCACCCTATGTCCCCCAGGGCGGCCAGTCCCTCCCTCTTTGCAACCAGCAACTAGGGAACCTGCATGTCCTGTAAGGCCCATGGTCTTCAGGCAGCGACGGGGGGTGTTTTTTTTTTTTTGGGGTAGAGCCAGATAATCTTCCGCCCAGACTAAACAAGACATTATAGAACACCTCCAAACCATGGAGGGCGGGAAGTCTAACACTCCCTCTTCGGTAGTCTATGAATAATATCAACATCTCACCAGAACCATTGTCTGTAGATCTACCCTGGTGTAACTCTCAAAAGAGACTGAAGTACTTTATGTAATGAGGGACCACTCCACCTGCCCGGATTCAGGCAGGCAGCGGAAAAGGAGACCTTCGAACCAAGAGATATCCTTTTCTCTACGTCCACCCTCACCAATCCTACTCTTAAGAGAGTGACATCTCTGGAATGGGCCGTGCAGCGGCACTGTGCTCATTCTTCGACTGGAATGGAACTTGTTGCCCAGTTGGCCTTCTATTGTTATTAATCTTCTCTCTCTCCCGATTTCTTCTCCCTTTTCCCAATCTAATGCAAGGTGGGAGGGACACAACACCTTGAATTGGTTGGCTTCCAAGAGGAAATCTTGCGGAATGTGGGTCATATTGAGGTACTTGCCTCCTCGTACGGGCCTAGCTCTTACCATTATAGATCTTGATAGACTCCTCTGGGGGGAAAAAGCAGCATTCAAGGATTAACCCCTACATTGACCAACACTGTATCACTACCACATTTCACACAATGACCACAGCTCTGTGTCTAATTTTTCTTTTCCTTTAATGTAAAGAGCCTTAATGCCTCCAATAAACGAAGCCAGATTTGGTGTTATTTGTTACACCAAGATCCAGACATTATCTTCCAACAGGAGACGCATCTCCTACAATCTGACAATCATCGTATGGCCCATACCAGGTACCCAATCAAATATTGTGCGGCCTCTCCAACAAAGACAGCCGGGGTTGCATTATTATGCAAGACAGGAATCAGTAGTGGTAAAACACGGGTAATGAGAAGCAGGGACCGTAGATATATTTGTAAAGATGTACTTCTAAAGCGCATCTGTCACCTTGCAGGCATCCAGGCGCTAAACCTTTCAAAAAAATACGCAATCATGAAGCCGCACTACAGCATGTAATTAAATCTTCGGGAAGAGCCATGTTTTTAGCCTTTTCGTAAAAGGCAAAATCTCATTAATTTGTCTGAGTTCCAGAGGCAGGGCAATTCAGAGCCTTGCTGCCGCCACCTCAAAAAATCTGCCACGGGGGCGTGGCCAAGATGGCGGCGGAGTAGGACGTGCTTTTGTGTCCCTCCGGCACCTGGCCGTTCTTAGCATTGGATAGCACTCTTCCCGGAGCCCGGTACCCGACATTTGTGCCCCTCTGCCTCGCCTTGAGGCGGTCTGCCCTGTTACCGACGCCCAGCCTTCCGACTGCCGGCGAGCGGGTGTCGCTCCTCACACGGCCCGCAACGAGGTGACCTCCGGCCTGTGTGCGCAGCAGTTGCTGGGCCCTCCGGAGTGCGGTCACGGGACGGAGAGCTCCCTGGGACCCCGCCGGTGCCGTGAGGGGTGACCGGAGAGGGGGACGGACCTGGACGGCGCTTTGGGGTGGCGCCCCGGAGAGACGCAGAGACTTGAGCGCCCCGTGGGGGTGAAGAGCGTTTCCCAGCCCGGCGGACTACGCGAGGCCGCGGCTTCTGGGCCTGTGCGGCCCGGTTGATTTTGTGGGAAGGAGCGGAGCGAGTGTCGGGCTGCCGCCTGGTGGGTGCTGCTGCAGGTGCTGGCTCCGGCGGCCTGGGACGAAGGGGCGGCCCGCCCCACACCGGACTCGCCGTGGACTGGAGAGGCGCATCGGGGCCTGGCTGCGGAGCTCTCCCCGCCGGGAGGGTCTGGGACTGTGCTGCACTCCGCCACCCAGGTGCGTGGGATGTGTCCTCCGGCTGCGCTGCCCTACGCATGGTGCTGAGCTACTCGTCAGGAGCCCAGATCTCGGAGCCTGCTGTGACCTTCATCGATCGTGTTGGTGGGCCCTGGTTGGGTCCGCGGTCCCATCGCCCCACGCTGTCCCCTTCAGTGCCTCAGCCCTGTTCATTGGTCGTCTGGGTGCCGGTTGGCCCCGTGGAGTGCCCCCACTGCGGCGATGGTCTGCCGGGGCTAGTCTTCTGCCCGGGTGGTGTGGAGCTCGGGGACCCCAGAGCGCATTGTGGCACGTGCGGCTGGTTTGAGGCCTAGCTGGACTGGTGGGCGCCTGAGCCTCGCTGTGCGGGTGGCGTGGCAGTCTCCCCTGGCTTAGGAGTGTCCTTGGAAGGTGGGGCCCCCTGTGGTCTGCCATGGCGGCAGCTCGGCTGAAAAAAGATAAGCCTGCCGAAGGGTGCGGTTCAGGCCGTGTCCCCGACAGCTGACAAGTCCCCGGTTCGGGGTCTGGCGGAGGAACCTGCGACCAAAGCCTTCATGCTGGAACTTTTTACTGCTATCAAGGAGGACATTGCGGGATTGCGTACCCAGCTAGCCGCGGACCTGCGGGAGGTCCGAAGGGACGTGGACAACATAGGAGAGCGAGTAGCCACGCTGGAAGAGCATGATCTCGAGACGGGGGGCGACATACATCGGCTTCAACAGGACGTCATCAGGCTGACCGAACAGAATCTCGACCTTCAGGCACATGCGGAGGATTTGGAGAACCGGTCCCGCGGCAACAATATCCGAATCCGAGCGGTGCCGTGGAAGGGTGAGGGAGCAGATCTGCGTGAGTACGTCGAGGCCCTCTTTAAACAGATCTTGCAAGACGAGGAGGTGACGGAGATTCGTATGGACAGAGTGCACCGTGTGGGTTTGCCGAAAGGCGCAAAGGCACCGCCGCCTGACATACTCGTTTGCGTGCATGACTTTCAACTGAAGGAACGCATACTCAGGATGGCACGTGAGGTCGTCCCTCTGCAGTTCCGTGGGCATAATCCGGTGCTTTTCCAGGATCTTGCGGCGTCCACGCTGCAGAAGCGCAGGGACTTCAAACGGGTCACGTCACATCTGCGGGAACGCAACATCGCATATTCGTGGGGTCACCCGTTCCGACTCATTTTCCACTGGCAAAACAAACTGGTTCAGGTTTGTTCGCTCACAGATGCCATGGACCTTCTCGGTATAGAACACACGGAAGTGGCGTCTACTGGCGGCAGTGGTACCTTCAGACGATGGAGACGCCCGGCGGACTGGCAGACGGCGGGCCGTTGTGCACCCAAGAAAGGGCCTGATCCTTCAGTATGTCTCCAGGAGAGGGGTGCAGCCGTTGCCTCCGTGGCTTTGGTTACGGAGGCGTCACCAGATGATGCTCCGGAGGTGCCTTGAGGCCTGGGAAGGTACATTGCCGGCGTCGGAGGGGGGCATCCCCTGAAGGTACTCTAGTATGTCCTACTGGATGAGTGAGTCCCGTATCGGGAACTGGAAGGCTGTGGACTGGTGCCTCTTTCCCTTGCCCTTGTGGCCTGTATTATGAACTTTCGTATCTCACTTTGTCCTTTTCTGCTTTTGTTTGGTTTTGTTGTGGGGGGGTTCGGTATGTATGTTGGGAGGGAGAGTGGGTGGTAGGGGGGGGACTCCGCATCGGATCTAGATCGCTTGTGTTTGAATGTGCATCCTTGCTACTCCCCTTTGTGCCGCTTGGTGTGTGTGCTGGGCATGTGCGTTGGAAGTGTTTTGAAGGACGCACGCTGCTGGTCTGGTTGATGTGGGATGGCTAGGGAATTGAAGGTGGTGAGCCTCAATGTCCGGGGGATAAACAATCCAGTGAAACGCTCTGCTGTCCTGTCCCTCCTTGAGCAGTCTGGGGGCGATGTCTGCCTATTGCAGGAGACGCATCTCCTCCACAAGGATGAGCGTCGAATGCGAGACAGGCGATTCCCACTTCAGCTGTGGTCCTCGGGCCCGGCTAAGAAGAACGGAGTTGCCCTCCTCTTCAGCTCCCGGCTGCAGTGCAAAGTTTTGTCCCAATTGGTAGATATACCGGGGAGGTTTCTGGCGGTGCGAGTGCAGTGGGGAGATACAACTTTTACCATCGGGTCCTTGTATGCACCGAATACACAGCAGGAGCCTTTTCTGCGTACAGCCTTGGCCCAGGTCCTTACTTCCCCTGATGCTCTCCTCTTGGTGGGGGGGGACTTTAATCTTGTCATGGATGAGACTCTTGATAGGTCGGCGAACCGACTACACAACTCTGGGACCTGGTCTGCAGAGGGGAGGCAATGGTTGACAGATGGCGGTTTGCATGATGTGTGGCGGATACAACACCCCCAGGAACGCGACTACACATATTACTTGGCCGCACACCAGACATACGCGCGCCTTGACCACTTCCTAGCTTCTTCGGCTCTGCTCCCCCACCTCCGAGACGCGGACATTGCCCCGCGATCCCTTTCGGATCATGCGCCCCTGACAGTCATGATGACCCTGCGCGGTATGCGACCTCCCTCAGCAGTCTGGCGGCTGCGTGACTCCATGCTTAACGCTGACTCTGTAGTGGCCAAGATTAGGGATACTATTACGCATTATTTCGCCGAGAATCCAGTTGGAGATACGTCGATAGCATCTGTTTGGGAGGCGCTGAAGCTAGTGGTTAGGGGGGACTTTATTGCCTTAGCTGCCACGTATGCCAAGCTTCACAGAGATAAAAGAGAGGAGTTGGAGAAGGATGTGAGGGGCTTGGAATCTGCTCATAAACGTACTGGGGCGCGCAGGATTTGGAGGGAGCGTGAGGCCAAGAGGCGCATGCTGAAACACCTGGATCTTGATAGGGCGGAACATGCACTGCTGCGCCTGCACCATAAATTCTACCTGAGTGGAGACAAAAGGGGTAAAATGCTCACGCACCGTTTGCGGGCTCAGGCCCAATCCCATGCTATTACGGAAATCCGTGACCACCAGTCTGTGCCACATACCGCTGACTCTGATATTGTTGCGGCCTTCCGCCGTTTCTACCAAACCTTGTATACAAAAGAGGATACGTCGCCCGCAGATGGTGATCAGTACATTGCGGCGGCTGGCGTTACGCCCTTATTTGAGAATGCTGCTGAGGACCTAAACATGGAGATCTGCATGGAGGAGGTGGTATCTGCCATTGCCCGACTAAAGGTGGCTAAGTCCCCCGGGCCTGATGGCTTCTCAGCACTTTTTTATAAAACTTTTTGCCGGGAATTGGCTCTGTTTTTGACTCGCCTCTTTAATTCGTTCCTGGACACGGGCTCGGTTACGCCCTCTATGTCTGACGCAGCCATAACGGTCATACTTAAGCCTGGCAAGGACCCCGCTGACTGTAGTTCTTATCGGCCGATTTCCCTCCTCAACGTCGATGCCAAGCTCTTTGCGGGCATCCTTGTAGCACGGCTCAGCCCTCTCCTGGATGGAGTGATTGAGCCGGATCAGTCGGGCTTTGTGCTCACTCGCCAAGGTAGTGACAACTCTAAGAGATTGCTGCACCTGCTGGACGGAGTCCACCGCGCAAAGACCCAGGCCTTCCTCTTATCCATCGACGCGGAGAAGGCCTTTGACAGGGTTGAGTGGGGTTCCTTTTCCGAGTACTACAGGTGTTTGGTCTTAGAGGTAATTTTCTGCGCTGGATCCAGGCCCTATATGCGTCCCCGAAGGCGGTCGTGCGTGTCAATGGCTGTAGGTCGGCACCGTTCTCTCTCTCTAGGGGGACGCGGCAGGGGTGTCCCCTCTCGCCGCTCCTATTTGCGTTCTATATGGAGGCCTTTGCCCAGCGTGTCAGATCCCACCACCGACATTGCGGGCATTCGCTTTGGCGCTGACGAGCATAAAATCAGCCTATACGCTGATGATGTTATTTTAGCTCTACAGAACCCTGCTGCCTCTTTACGCTGCCTTTCTGCGGAGATTCGGGCTTTCCACGATGCGGCGGGCTTGAAGGTTAATTTGACCAAATCTGAAATCTTGAACATCTCCGTCTCGCCGGAGGATGTGGCTGGCCTGCAACGTGACTTCCCCTTCCGCTGGACGCAGTCTGACATCACGTACCTAGGCATCCGCCTTGCTTCGACTGTGTCCCAGACGCTCTCCTTAAACTACACCTCACTGATAGACCACACTACCAAATCTGTCTCCGCATGGTCGCGCCTCAACCTGGCCTGGTTTGGCAGGCTGGGGGCTATTAAAATGACGCTTCTGCCCAGAATACTATGTTTTTCAAAGGCTGCCCCTCACACCACCGCGGGGTGCCCTGAAGAAACTCCAGGGCTTGTTGAATAAGTTTCTCTGGGACAATAAGTGGCCCCGCGCAGCGTTTGCAACGATTACACTCCCGAAAACGGCTGGTGGTTTGGGCTTCCCCTATCTCTTGGCCTTTTTCCAGGCCTCCTGCCTTCGCTATGTGGTTGAATGGAACAGACCTGAATCGAGTAAGCATTGGTTGTTCATGGACCAGACTGTGGCGGGATGCAACATCTGGCGAGAACTCTGGCTACCTCGCAAAGACAGGGCATGGGGTTTTTACTCCTCGCCGGTGACGACCCCAACACTCAAGGCGTGGGACCGGTTGGCACTCCGCAGGGGTTGGACGACCTTCCCTTCGCCCAGGACGCCGATTGTGGACAACCCGTCTTTCCCCCCTGGCCTTGCATCGCCGATCTTCCATCGTTGGCGGGAGAAGGGCTGTAAGCGGGCGGGTATGCTTTTTGATCTGGAGGGGCTTGTCCCCTTTTCGGAGCTGAGGTCGGAACACTCCCTCCTGGACTTGTCGGATGGTTTTTCTTACGCACAGGTGGCACACTGGGTGACGCATCCGGCTAACGTGGCGTTGATGTCGCGCCCCTTCACGGCCTTCGAGCAATGGCTTTTGCGCAAGAAAGACGATCGGAGCCTGATCTCTGAACTGTATGCCATGATTTTGCGTGATCCGCGGCGGCAGCGTACAAAGGCGCAAGTGCGTTGGGAGACAGAGCTGGGGCGTCCACTCTCGCAGAGAGAGTGGGAACAGGTATTCTATTGCGCACATCATACTACTGCTAACACAGCGGGTACGGAGTCAGCCTACAAACTGGCGACGTACTGGTACTATACCCCGCCGCGCGTTGAATCCTGGGACAAGGCTAAATCCAGTCTCTGCTGGAGGGGGTGCGGTATGTCAGGCAATCTCCTGCATTTGTTATGGCGCTGTCCCAAGCTAGAACGATACTGGACCACGGTTCTTGACGAACTGGATGCTGCGTTCCAGATCACACTGCCTAGGCTTCCTGAGCACACACTGCTGGGCCTCCCGCATCCCTCTTGTTTTCCTCTGCGCACTCTGCTAGGACGACAAATTGCATTAGGACTACTGACTGCACGGCAGGTTCTGCTGGCGCGCTGGGGTTCCCCAGACGTCCCTGATGTGCGTGACTGGTTGATGCGCCTGTGGCATGCCTTAGCGATGGAGCATTTGTCCTTGACTATGGATGGCAGAGGGTCCGAATATACTACTCTGTGGGCCCCGTTTTTGAGTCTTTTGTCTAAGGAGCTTAGAGAAGTTACATGTCCAAAGTACTTACAAATCATGCAGCTCATTCCCCTGAGTCCGGTGGGTGCCATACCGGCGTCCTAGTGCCTAGAGAGGGATCTGTCGGGGTTAGAAGGATAGGTGTGCTGCACTTAGCTTGGTTGATGGTGGATGCGGAGTGGGGAGGGTGGGAGAGGGGGGTGGTGGTTTTCTTCTTCTCTGTTTTCCTTTTGGTTCTTGTTGGTTCCTCTTCTATGAAAATTGCGGACCCTGCTTTGCCGGTGGGGGGTACTTACGTTTTTTACTACGCGGGACCGCCCTCCGGGTTGTTGGTCCAAACGCTGTGTTAACTTCCTATTTGCTTACGCCCTGCCGGCGAGTCGATGTAGGCAGCTGGGCTGTGTATGATGTTACCTGGCCGCACAATAAAACGTTTGATTCTAAAAAAGATCTGCCACCTGACCTCACCTTCCTGAATTTAGGTACTTTCACCAGCTTTGCCCCTGTGACAACGTGACAAACAACTAGGGGCACAAACACTCACCCTTCTCATTGTATATACACCTAATCAAGCACAGGATGTCTTTCTTAAGGACTTACTGAGAGATCAGGTGATGCACGAAGTACACCAACTCATACTTTGGGGAAATCTGAACTTAGTATGGGACAAAGAAGTGGACTGTAGTACTAATTCCTTTCAGGGAACTGGGACGATGTCTGCTACTCTGAAGAAAGCAATCACAGACCTTGGACTTATAGATGCCTGGCACGACCGGTCTCCGGATGCGCAAGATTACTCTTACTACTCACACATACACCACTCCTATTCCAGCATGGATTTGTTCCTCGCTCATTCATTAGCACGGGACATATCGTCAGTCTCCATGTTGGACATTTCCATCTCAGATCATGCCCACTTGGAAATACTGCTGCAAAAACACACCCACTCTTCTCAACATAACCCACGCTGGCGATTACTCCCTCATATTTTACACGGCCCGGTAGACGCAGCAGATATCACAACGGCGATCTCAGCCTACTTCACATTCAACGACCTTCCTGAAACACCATATCCAGTCATATGAGACACTTTCAAAGCGACTACTAGGGAAGTAATCGCATCTATCACCAGAGCACATGGTCAAGAGGCTCTGCTAGTTGAGGCCAAACTGGCTAGCGATATAAAAGCTTTGGAGACTAGACCCTTCGGCACCCTCACACTCCAATAAACAACACCTTGCTGTGCCTCGGGGTCAATTAAGAACACATAGAACTAATAGGTCAGAACGCACATTATTGACACTGAAACAAAAATATTACGATGCAGGGGACTAAGTGGGCTGCATCTTGGCGCAGCAGCCGAGATGGAGGGCAGCAAAGGCATACATTGCTAAAAATCAAAACTGCAGAAGACACATGGGCTATCACTGAAAAAGACAAACTGATAGCCTTCCAAACGTACTATTCTACCCGCTATGATCGAGGGCCCTTATACCCGAGTGAGACACATTCAATACTCTAGAACTGCCCATGGAACCCCCTAGACAAACAACATGCACAACTTCTCGAGGAACCAATCACACTAGAAAAGCTCCGATGGCCTTTGGAGGACTTGCTGGTGTGCAAAACACCGGGCCCTGATGGCCTGCAAGTACATTTCTACCGCATGATTCCTTCTGCAAATACAATACCAACTATTGCAACCTTTTAACTCATTCACCGACATTACAGGCCCGACGGCCACAATGGCCATGGCAGAAATAGCATTGATCCCCAAATCCGGCAAAGATCATACATTATGCTCTTCCAACCGCCCTATAGGGCTTCTCAACACAGATATTAAAAACTACACAAAAATCCTAGCCAACCCCCTGGAACCGTACTTCTCGGATCTCACTCATCAGGACCAAGTTGGATTTATTTGACGTCATCAGGGAGCAGACACTGTGCGGCAGATAGCTCACTTGGAAGAAAAGACACACCGTCGGAACATCCTTGTCTGTCTATTATTGCTAGATGCATTTGACTGTGGAGACTGGGATTTCTTGAGGGTTGTTCTCCAGAAGATAGGGCAGGGACCCACAATGGTCTCCAGGATAATGGCGTCGCACAATTCTCCCCCCAGCACAGGTCAGGGTCAATAGACAGCTCACACAACTGACACACATACATAGGGGCACTAGACAAAGCAGCCCACGCTCTCCGTTGCTTTTTGCTCTTGCGGTAGAACCAATAGCCATACTATTCGACAATCCAGAGATATTAGCGGCATCCCTTTTGGAGGAGTAGACCATAAGACAAGCCTTATTTGCGGATGACTTACTACTTACCCTGTCAAAGCCACACACTTCTTTACCAGCCCTTATCACGCTTCTAAAATCATTTGAAGAGGCCTCCGGCCTCAAAATTAGTCTCACTAAATCTGGGACACTGAATCTAACCATCCCCAATGAAGATATCTCGGAACTACAATTCCTTACCCCCTTTCAAAGGACTACACGCTCAATACAATATCTTGGCCTTAATCTAACTTCCACAATATCCACGTGGACACAGGCAAACTTGCTGGAATAAAGAACAGTGGTCCTCGAGGACCTACGTACGTGGAAGTCTATACGAATGTCATGGCTAGGACGTCCTAATGCAATAAAAATATCTGTTCTACCGAAAATACTATATTTATTCCAAACACTCCCCACCCCAATACCATAAACTTAAATACAATGCTTGCAACAAGACCTAAACTCCTTTATTTGGGTCGCCATCTGAAAAAGATATTGAAATGGCGATCAAGGGGATGCGGTCCTCCGGGGCGATGGGCCCGGATGAGCTATCAATTACGGTTTTAAAACAAAACAGTAAAATGTGGAGTAAAATCCTTTATCCGGTGTTTAACTACTGCTATGCAAACAAAACGGTCCTCCCATCTTGGAAGGGGAGTATAGTGGTCCCCCTTTTCAAGAAGGGAGACCGAGATGCCCCAAAAAACTATCGTCAAATTGCCCTTTTAGATGCAGTAGGTAAAGTTTTTGCTAAATGCCTCTTGATGCAAATAAATGATTGGGTGAATGGGGGTGAAATTTTACCTTTTGAACAAACAGGGTTTAGGTCAAAACATGGAACTATGGACAATCTAACTGCTCTACAGGTAATAAATGAAAAATATGTTAACGTCAGAGGTGGAAGAGTGTACACAGCGTTTATAGACTTCTCCACAGCATTTGATAAATTAGATCGATTATTGCTGTGGGGAAAATTGTCGAACCTGGGTATGCCAGCCATCCTCTTGGAGTTAGTCTGTGCCCTCTATACAGATACCTGGTGTAGAGTCTTATTGGGAGGGGAAGAGGTCTCTCCCAAATAATTCCCACTGTAAATGGCCTAAAACAAGGATGTTTATTGGCCCCTCTACTTTTCTCCCTTTATATCTCTGACCTTCCCTATGTTCTGTCTCAAAGTGAAGGCATTGCCCCATTATTGGGGGGAAAATCAATTGTTTGTTTACTCTATGCGGACGACATTCTAATACTGGATTTGCCGCCGAGGGGATTAAATAGTCGTCTTCAGGTGCTTCATGAATATGCAGAGGCCCATTTTTTAAAGATAAATGTAACTAAAAGCAAAGTAATGTGCATGCACGGTAGAAAAAAGGTGAAGTATTGAAACTTCGTTTGGTCTGTAGGTGGGTAAAAACTAGAACTTGTAAAATCCTATGTGTTCTTGGGAAAAATGGTGTGTAGCAATTTAAGTGATAAAGCACACAGAGAAAATAATATTCTTAAAGCAATTACACAGGGGAAAAGTTTGGGTTCCCTCTATAGGTCAACTGGAAGGAGACACTTTGGAATGCTATTGGAGGTCTTTCGTGCTAAAATTCCTGCCTCTTTGTTATGTGGTATGGAATTACTTGACCTAGGAAAATGGGGTTTCCTAAATATAACAGAAGGCAAACTTTTACGGAGCCTAGCCTCAGTTAACTCTGCTTGTCACGTGGCCGCTTTAAGGTTGGAATTTGGATTAGGAAGTACCTGGGTACAGGGACTTGCGGGGATAGTACGTTGGGTTATAAGTCTTGTAAAGGGTGAGGTAGGTACAATAAGATCTTTTATCCGGAAAGAATTACTGGGAAGTTTAAATGAGCAATCTCTAATTGTTAAAAATTTTAGAGCTGCGGTAGACTTGCTTCAACTGGATGAAATCGTATTTTTCACCCTAGCACCATATCGATTAAAAGCCACTCTCAAACAGGCTACCTGGAAATTGAGTTTTTTGAGGGATAGGGAAGCCCGCATCTTAAAGAGAGGCACCGACCCGTCTATTGACTCCTGTATGATAAATAAAGCACAGGCATATATTACTTGGAACCTGCCTCATGGAGAACGCCGTTTTTGGTTATTAATGAGGCAAGGTCTACTCCCTTTAAACAACTTACTATCTAAATGGTATGGTTCTTCTCCAACCTGTAATTTGTGCAATAATCCTGTCCAGGACATGATGCACGTACTGTTTATTTGTCCTGCTCTATTATTATGTCGTCGTAAATGGATAAGGCCTATTTGTTTATCCTTATCTATTCTCTCTGCCCGGGCTCTGACAGATTCCATTTATGTACCACCAAATACAATATTTTGTCATAGAATTTTTAAAGTGTTTTTTTAGATATATATTGAAACATTTATATGCTGGGTATTTTAGTTAAAATTGGTTTTACTCTGATGTTTTTTATATGTATAACATTTGTATATTATAGTTGAATGTTTCGAAAATGTAAATTTAAAATTTTATGTGGATCTCTTCGGAGTTCCAAGATCATAAATAAATAAATTGTCAAATTGTCCTTTATATGGGGAAGAAACCCACCACGATTCCCAAATAAACTCCTTATGCTACCTCGAGATAAAGGTGGGTTAGCATGCCCCAATCTTCAGGAATATTATTGGGCGTTGCATTTACAATACATCTCTGAGTGGGTGGTCCGCAAGAGTGAGAAGCATTGGCTACATATGGATAGGGCAGTGGCCTGCAGACTCCTATAAGACTTAGCATGGCTTCTGCGGGGGTCTCGACTGTGCAGCACATATATAGCTACCCCCACAAAGACAGTGTTGGAAATCTGGGATAAGATTGCAACCTCTAGGGCCTTACTTCCTTCCTATTCCCAAATAGACCCCTGGCACGCAAGCCGAACTTTCCACCAGCTCCACAACCACACTCCTTCCCAATATGGGCAGAAGGGGAATGCCAAACAATTCAGGAGCTCTTCGCGGGTGATCAGTTTTAAAACATTCGATCACTGCTAAAAGGAATTCCACCCACATGAGGAGGCTAGGCTACAATACTTCCAGATCCAGCACTGGCTGCACACACCACTGAACATCCAGTGGGCGACCCAGCCTTACAGCCCTTTTGAGACATTGGCTCACTCTTACAATGGGTCCTGAGGTCTGATCTCTTGCACCTAACCAAATATTACAATACTTTACTCCGATTAAGTCCCACACATACCAGACACATTGGCAAACAGTCAGCATGGATGAGTTCACCCCCAAACAATGAGAACAACTTTGGCAAGATATACCAAAAATATTTAGAAGCATATTCCAGCGGTAGATCGCATATAAACTCATGATACAGTGGTATTATACCCCCGACTACACAAAATGTTTTCCTAAACATCATTAAATTGCTGGTGCTGTCAACATGCAATTAGTGACTTCTTGTACATATGGTGGTCCTGTCCATTGTTGATCATTTATTGGGAAGAGGTCCTCAGTCATATAAAAGACGTGATGGGCTTATCTATACCACCAGCCCCAATAGTGATCATCCTGGGAGTTAGGCCTTCAACCCTCCTTACTATGATCCATGCAGACTGGCGCATAACACCTCACATGCTTGGCGCAGCCAAGCAGGTAATAGCACTATATTAGAAGAAAACATCTACACCACCAATCGCCATATGCTTTATGTTATGTTATGTTATACGGACTTAGAGCGCACGGCTGCCCTGGTAAAGGGGCGTCCCGGCGCTGATGGCAGAAAACTGCACAGCTTCTAGCAGGGAGACAACCTACAAAGGAGGGGAAAGGAACGTCTTGACAGCTTCACGAAATGCAAAATAGGTCTTTACCCGCCTACGGCATGCTGGCATGGCATGCAAGTCCTCACAACTCGATTAACACATACTAAATCTATGTTCACAAACACATGGCAAACTCTAATAGACCGTTTGTCCGAATTAGAATTCACATGCTTTACCCCTTCAAAGCTTTGAGCCTTACAACTCTTTGAAGACACCCTACCAATTGAGAATACTGACATATTACAAGAGACATATCAGACCACCCACACAGGAAGCTCACTAACTAGTCCCTAGCTTTAAACGGGAAAACCTGGGATCCTTTCGCTGGTCGAACCTCTCACCCCCTTCCCCCAATTCTGGAATTCTCCTCGTTTCTATCATTCTGTTTCTGATTTCCTGTTGTTTTCCCATGATTACAGTTATACGTTAAAGAAAAATAGAATTATAAATACTGCACAATGGATATAAATAATTCGAAGTATATTTTTTATGCTGATTTGATGTAAAATTTCAAAGCCAATGTTGCGTGGCATGCATTTTGTTTAATACTTTCACTTTGCTTTTTGTTCAGTAACCAGATTTGAAACATTTTATTTTTTTGTGTGCGCTGAATTTCCTTATTCTCTCCCAGCTTGAAATTAACGTGTAGGTAGGCAGCTCAAACAAACACAAATTAGTGGCTATGTTAGGAGTATCTCCATGGACCGAAAAGAAATTACTTGGGTCCAGTTGTGATTAAATCTGATAGTGGGACCTATCTTTTAATTCTGCAATTAGGGGTTCAGATCGATCTTATTATATTGACTTTTATATAAATGTTGGAGTCTTATTGATGTATGTATGACTATCATGGATTTATCTAAAAAAAACAAATAAAGTATGATGATGACTGAGGAGCTATTTAAAAATGTAAAAATTTACATTAGTATAAAAAGAAGGTGGTGGAAATTCAAACAAAAAGAAAGTTCTTAAAGACAAATGTGTTAGGTTGGCAAAATTAAAAAGAAATGAAATAGCTAAGTGGTGGGAGAGCGTTACATTGAAAGAATATATTAAACTAAACAGCATATCAAGGGGTCTGAGGTCACAGTTCATACCAACTTTATGACGACCTAGATGAGGATAAATTAGTTAGGGAGAAGGAACTGCCCTGGAGTCTGACAAGCCTAATGGAAATACTGATAAAGAATTGTGACAGAAAAGTTTCCAGAATACTGTCTGAGGTACAAACCTTGGAGAATGAAATCAAGAGTTTGAACCTTCCGGAAGCTACCAATAAAAACTATCAGATTCTGAATGTGATATTGGAGAGACACCAAAATGAGTTTAAACAAAGAAAGGTGAGGAAATTAACAAGAGTAAGGGGCTATCACTATGGCATAGTGTTTACTTTAGCAAGGCGCTTTAATCATCTGCTCAATCTGGTCCCGCTGAGCAACATACAGGTGCATCGACCTACCCTCTACACATCCAATGGACCCACCGAGGACTGACAATATACACACCAGCTGTTTTCTGTACTGAACTTGGCCGCATACCAGTCAATTCAATTCCCTTGGGGTTGGGGAGCATAACATACTACTTGTGCTATGGTTCTAGTTTTGTTTGTGTATTTCGTTTGCAGACTTTTATTGATGCATACTATATCAGTACCTTGCTGTAACAGATTTATAATTGCGTCTTTGTTAGCGGCCCTGCCGCGTGTACTATTAAAATTCAATAAAATGTGTTATTAAAAAAAAATAAGAAGGATTAGGCGAGTAATTTACGTGCAACATCTCGTTAGCAATAGCTCTACCTCTCTTAGAACTACAGCAAGTAGCGATGCAGATGTTAATGTGGGAGAGGGTACATATAATCAAATTTCCTATAACACGACTTTTTACAGGAAGAACAAAGGAAAAGAATGGGGTATCGGGACCAGGGCTCGAGATCAAACGAGTAAAGGAAAAAAAATGGGCAAGAGAGGAGGTAAGACAAGGAACCAATAGGAGTATGCAGATAAGACCACGGGAGAAGAAAAAAGTAGATGCTGTGGACTTCTCAATTGTGAACTTATCTGGCACACCTTTGAGACCAGACTTGGTCTCTATTCTACAAAATGGTTGGGTT
Source organism: Lissotriton helveticus (assembly GCF_964261635.1). Lineage (NCBI taxonomy): Eukaryota > Metazoa > Chordata > Amphibia > Caudata > Salamandridae > Lissotriton > Lissotriton helveticus. Next base: position 1,344,563,221 of record NC_136061.1, on the reverse strand, counting down.
TCTGGCAAAGTACAGGGGGTAACGGGAGTAATTTGAAGATTGATCTATTCTAATTTATACTCCATTTGAAACACATTTTTGTCATGAATCCAAAAATGAATACATCTATAAGTGTACAAGAGACAGATTAGTCTAATGAGTTATCTATACAGAATATACATGAAACAGTAGCCTAGATTTCCAATACAGATGTGGATGGTGACCCCGTCAGAACAGCTAGGATACTAGAATATTTGAATGTAAAGAAAGATGTGAGTATAGACAGTGGGCTTAAAAACAAATCTTGCTGGACACACTGTTAGCTGCAGGCAACAATATAGATACGGTCTATAAATTGGTCTGTGGAGACCTTGACAAATATAATATACACAAACTATGAAGACGGACTAAGTGTAATAATCTGAGTGCTGAAGAATGTATAGCACTTAAAATACTACAAGAAAATTATGATCTAATAATCAGAGCGGCAGATAAAGGAGTCAATATTGTTAAAATGAACCACCTTGACAATAACCAAAAATGTACTCTCAACTTAATGTCTCTTGCTATGAAAAACTGGATAGCAACTGAAAGTATGAATACAATTTTTAAAAAATCGGTAATAAACTAAAATATTGGTAGGAGGATTGTCTCTTTTTTGTTTGAATATTTTTATTACGGTTTTACAGGTGAAAGCCCCCGAGAGGGGGTAATACATCAATCATTTTCGTCCAGGATATCACATAATGGGTGGTCACGTAAAATACATCATGGAAAAATTAACTGTAGAAAGTACATATGCAAGGTAGGAGGATTGTCTCTTGACCACAGATGAATACCATCTCTTATGAATAGACCATTCTAGACGTCTGTACGCTCCCAAAGATTCATAAAGAATCATCCTTTCCCTGAAGGAGGCCCATCATATCAGGTATCTGTGGGCCAACAGAGACTATCCGAATATGTAGATTTATTCCTACAACCGTTAGTGAAACATATTCGTGATACTAAAAAGTTTTTAAATCTGTTGAGTGATGTACAATGGGAACTAGAATTGTAGATGGTAACTTCATGTGGTATCCCATTATACCAGCATTACACATAAGGGTATACTCAGGGCTCGAAAAATAAACAAATGTTACTAGACCTGCAAGTCTAGTGATTTAAATAATCTACTCGACCTTATTAAAATGCTCTTGACCCATAAACTAGTGTCAAATTATGTGATACTGGGCAAGTATTTTAATTCACTGAGACACCATTTTCTTCTTTAGCACATATGAGAGCACCTTCAAATACGCAAGTTCAGCACGTCAAGTGTACAGAAAATGCTTTTGTTTGATTTAATAGGCTAAACATTAACTCCATATAGAATTCAAATCTAGCCACATATAAGATACACTTGACTGCAGACTTGCCTCTTAGTCTATTAAATGCATTGTCATCAGGGCTTGGCCAGGAAGGTCTCCCACAACATGTTTAAAAAACTATTATTTTTGATAAATACATAATGAAAGCAGTAGAAGTCCACTGTTATCTGCAATCAGTGTATTTTACATTGATATGGCCACAGAATGTGTCACTGACATGTGGAGTTAAAACTATATAGTGTACAATGTTTGGAAATAAAGTGCTGACAAATCAATGCTATACCCTTTGGGGAGATGAGGGCCAGACAGAATTGCAGTGAGGAGCACAAATTCCAAAAGAGAATACAAGATATTGAGAGAAGATTTCTAAAAAGGGGTTACAGCATACAGGTGAGAAGATCTAAAGGAAACAGGATGGGAGAATAGACAGGAAATCTAAATCACACGTGTCAATATGAGAGAGAAATCGAAGCAGGTTCATCATATTACAAATTTTAGTGGACTATCCTATAGATAACGTAAATGTCTTGGGAGACACCGGCATGTGTTATGGGCAGATAAAATGCTGGATGACTTTCTACCTGTGAGGCCAAGTGTTACATTTCGCAAAGTTGTACATAGAGGGCCTTACTAAGCCCCAGCTATCCAAAACAACAGAGCCAGGATAAGTGGCTTACACAACACACATTGGGATTTTACAAATGTTGTAATTATGCAATGTGTAGGTGGGCCAAGGACAAAACCTAAAGTTTCAAAAACAGAGACATGAAAGAGTACAGTATACATATGAACATTACATGTCATACAACGTTTGTGGTATATATCATTGCACGTACGTGTGGCCGTATGTAAGTAGGAAGCACAATATGAGCGCTCAAGGATAGAGTGAGGGAACATATGAAAGAGGTAAAAGTAGATTATGTTAGATATCGAGTGGTGGTTCATATGAATGAGTGTCAGCAACAAAGACAACATAGGAACTTTACGTTTTGATCATGTGCCCAGGGACCCCAGAGGAGGTAATAGGGTATTGTGTCCGAGAATAAGTGAACGCATGTGGATCATGAGATTACGGACTGTAGAATATGGATTAAATGTGGATCAGTAACTACATTATTTCCTGGGAGATTTAATCACTTTATAAGTAACATCCATGTTGTGTAACTATCAAGAATGCAGAAGGGTTTGAATCCAACCCCTACATAAGGGGAGTTGCATAAGCCATGGCTAAACAGAATATGAATATATACAACACCTGCATAAACTATGGGATTTAAATTATGGTAACTTGAATATGCACATAACTTTTCTATGGTTCCTTATTTCTATATATACATTATGTGACTGATGTAGACTCTCCTCCCTATAATCACGAATCCCACATTGTTGAGCAATAGATCAAGCTTATAGAAAAGTGTGCTTGATATGTGGATTAAAAACTGTAATAATTATAGGCAGGTAACCACAGCTGAATAAGGCTTCTACCATGTGAACTATGTATAAAACCTGAAAACCTAAATATTAATTTAGATGGATCATTGTAGAGGGACCTATGTACGACTGTCTCTCCACCTAGAATGGAGATGAACCTTTGGGATAACACACATAATGGGAGTTGTATATCATGACTCATGCGAATAAGCTGGTTTGGAACATTATTTTTGAACATTAGATTAAGGTTGAGCGACTCATCATGTGACTACTTCTGTTTTCACGAGCTAACTAGTTAGACAATGAAATTCAATGACAGAAATAGTATCCCCCTGTTAAATTAAATTTACTGTACACATACTGATGATAGGGATATGCACAACACTGTAGTTCACCAGTTAGCGTTTGACGGGATGGGCAAATTACTGTACTCAGGATTTTAAATGGGCAATGAAACTGTAACAGAAATTGGCAAGAACAAAAACCAAATGCACACCAAAATACAGTAAAGAGAGAGATGCCTCAATGGACATAAAAGTACAATTAACAGTGATCGAAGCAGAGGAAATTGATTGTTGGATGAATCCTCTTTTATTGTATGAATGGCCAGCCGACACGTGTTTCGTCGTCAAGCGGTAACAGTGTTTGCACGACTCATCAGGGCTGTAGCGAGAAGAGGAAGGACCACAGGTCGCTTAGCCGGTGATACTTCCGACCCGGCCCTTGCTCGGGACCAGGCTAAAGGTGGTAAATGGATGTTGCTCCAGATCCAGTAGAGAGATGTGGTGAAAATGATGCTCAACGTTAGGAAAACAGTGCTCCAAAGTCCTGAAGTGCGTTTATGCCACCCAATGGTAACGAGCATTCACATTAAGATACAGGAGTATCTGAGTGGTATATTCGGTAGTGATAGGCAAGAGATCGCTCGGTTCAGCGGGATCCGATATCAGGGCGATAGTCAGCGGGGAGGGTGCTCCCACACAGCAGTTCCGGTCGTCCGTACCCGGAACTGCTGTGTGGGAGCACCCTCCCCGCTGACTATCGCCCTGATATCGGATCCCGCTGAACCGAGCGATCTCTTGCCTATCACTACCGAATATACCACTCAGATACTCCTGTATCTTAATGTGAATGCTCGTTACCATTGGGTGGCATAAACGCACTTCAGGACTTTGGATCACTGTTTTCCTAACGTTGAGCATCATTTTCACCACATCTCTCTACTGGATCTGGAGCAACATCCATTTACCACCTTTAGCCTGGTCCCGAGCAAGGGCCGGGTCGGAAGTATCACCGGCTAAGCGACCTGTGGTCCTTCCTCTTCTCGCTACAGCCCTGATGAGTCGTGTAAGCACTGTTACCGCTTGACGACGAAACACGTGTCGGCTGGCCATTCATACAATAAAAGAGGATTCATCCAACAATCAATTTCCTCTGCTTCGATCACTGTTAATTGTACTTTTATGTCCATTGAGGCATCTCTCGCGTTACTGTATTTTGGTGTGCATTTGGTTTTTGTTCTTGCTTGTTTTGCGTGTGCTCCGCACACACTTGGAGGGGTTTAGGGCCTTTGTCCCCTCACCTACTTGCACCCAGACCTACCTATACTCTACACTAACGCGCGCTGTGCGCCTAGTATTTCCCTGTACCCCAAAAAACCCCATTTCTCCATAGGCTTTACTGTAACAGAAATTAGTATCTTCTTATTAAGCCTCCATACACGTGCTGATGATATGGATAAGGGTATCACTGCATTTAAATAGGGGTATTACTTGGATTAGATATGAAGAGATGTAATATTTGATGTATTATTTATTTATTATGACAGTTATGAGGCAGGGGGCTGACTTATGCTGCTATACTGAGATTCTGTCCTGAGGACGCCACATACCAAAAGTTACAAGGCACAGGGCTGACTTATGATGCCTTACTGGGAGTCCTTACATTGGAAATTCCATACAATAGGGAACTTCCCCCTGTACTAGGTATTAAAGTATTTCATCAATAATTATGCTTTTGTGGCACCTGAAGAGGCAAAGACTAACACAAGAGGCTTGCTTACTTCAACAAAAGATAGGTGGATATCCAAGTAAGGTGATGAATCTTTTGCGTTGATTTGGGACATCTATATAGTAGTATATACTTGAACTTTACATTTGATGAATTCTGGTGCCATGCAGACAAGGAGCAATATGAGTAAGATCGACTTAATTAAATAATTTCTTTAACATAGTCCGAGATGGTGGGGCAGCTAGCAAGTTGAAAATAGTCCAGCCTTTATTGGGTCAGATGAGTACACAAAAGAAATAAAAGTGAGATAAGATGGCGCACGGACAGCATACTTAACATGGTGCTCTCACCACGGTAGAAGTTTCACACATACTGGCCTTATTACTGGTAAGGATAATGAGGTGAGAATTTGGGGAGTGTGGTGTTGACCCCCTTCATTCTGATAAATGCTAGCAGAAGTAGCGGACACTGTATTAATTGAGCAGGATTATGGGCTTGTTGTTTTGTGCTGCAGGCTATCGCTTAGACAAATGGAGCTAACACACTTGAACAATGTATATTTGGAGGAGTTTCGATTTGCATAACAAACCATAGCGTTAGGATTGGATTTAGCCAGGAGCATTATATCCGACTCCAGGTATGTGATAGACATATTCAATGATAGTGCTTAAGTAGGTGTTTAGAGTTTACTGACTTTCTTTCACAGATTTAACACAATCAAAACTGGTACCTTTTAAATTTGACATCAGGTGACAGATACTTACGTTTATGTAGCTTAGGGCTCCACTTGGATATGGAGACACCAGGTATGCCTACAGTGGCTCACGGTTTCCCATTTCTTCACAAGTGTACAACTTACACTTACTCGATTTAAATTGTGTTTTAATTTCTGGGTGTAGTGGAAATCGACACAAGAAATGATGAAACCGTTCCCGGGAAGCTACTCTGTTTTAATGTGAAAGGTTAATCATGCAGAGTGAGGCTTTTACGATAAATAGAGACATGGGTTTCCGCCGCTCACTGAGCTTCGTGATTCCAAACCTGGATCAGTTACTATTGGCACAGGGTGGAATGTTTGATAATGTACACTAGGTGGTGTACAAGTGGTGCTAATAGTTTTTCCAGCCCTGAGGAAGTCTAGGGGTGAATTACCCACTGATGAAACAAGTTACCTGGCAGAGAATTCTTAACCATTAAAAGAAAGAACTAGAGAATATATGGACAACTGGATGACTCATATTACTGTTATTCTACGTTATTTTTGTGCTTGGTAAACTCATTTTGGTCAGCAATTTCTGCTGGCCATGATCCCATTGAGGGCCTCTTGTTGACTATTGGTCCCCCTGGAACCCAGGTATTTGTCCCTGTGGCATGTTAATAGAGTGCTTATTTATTTATTTATTTATCATGAGGTTTTTTATCAAAAGTATTTTTTTTTTAGTTCACAAATTTTTATTGGGAGTTTAAGAGATGATCAGCTTGTAAAACAATCGTAAGTACAAAGTAAATATTACATGAAGGAAATAAAGAGTACATGATAGAGGCGAGCTCAAAGAAACTGGTGAAAGTGCACATAATTATACATACATAAATTACATATAAGAAATCATACAAAGAAAAAGATACAATAGCGTTGCAGCAGTTCACTGATATGAAGGTAAGTCAGCAAGCAGGCCTACAGGATATATATGAACGTAAGCAGCCTTGCCATAATAACGTAAGTTCAACAGGCGATCATGGTGGTTTGTGTAAGTCAAAGTATTCATCCAGTGAGGTCCAAAGTTTCCTATGTGGGGGGCGCCAAGGGGTAGAGGCAAGGGCTAAATTATCAGCTCCTCTGAGATTTGAGACCCAATTGAGCCAGTGGGGAAAGGAGGCTTTAGTAGTGTCCTTCCAATTGTTTAATATGATCTTAACCGCCGCCGTCAGTAAAAGGTCAAGAAGGGCTTTGTCGTTGTCATTGAGTGTGATGGCTTTGGTAAATCCCAACACGAGGGTTGAGAATTCTCTCGGAAGCGAGACATGTAAGACTTTGGTGACGAAATCGAAGATTCTGTCCCAGTAGGTGGTGACACATGGGCATGTAAGTATTAGGTGTTCGAGATCCCCACTTCCTTGTTTGCAATTCCAGCAGGTGTCGTCTTCCCTAATGTTGTGTAGGAATAACCTTTTAGGCGTCCAGAAGGCTTTATGAAGAAGCCAGAACTTAGTTTGGGACAAAGTGGGGCTGATTTTGTGACGTGTGGTGGATTCCCAAGTTCTGGCCCACTCTATTTCTGAAGTTGGTGTGGACGAATAGGATTCCCAGAACACTCTTAGGGAGTCAGTCAAGGTGGAATTTTGTGGGCGTATTAATTTGTAGATTCTCGAAACTTGATGGCCAAGTCTGTTGAGCGTACTGAGAAAGTCGGGGAGGGAGGGGGTGAGATCACTTAGGTCTGCCTGTGTGAGTGCCACTTTGATGTGTAGAAAGTTATAGAATTCCATGCGTTGGAGCTGATATCTATTTTGCAGTGCACTAAAGGGGAGCGGTGACGAGCTCTTGTAGAGTTGGTGTGGAAAGTGTATCCCTTTGGCTATCCATGAGGCGAAGTGCAGTGGTTTCCCCTTGTATGTTAGGGTATTGTTTTGCCAGAGCGATTCTCATCTTGATTTCCGGAACTGGTGTGGTAGGTGTTTGCTCACTTGGAGTAAGGCCGTTTTGATGTTTTTAAAGATGGGGCATGGCCTAGGTTGGAGCTAATTTTAATGGTGAGAAGGGTAGCGGGGTCAAGGCCTTGGAGGAGGGATTTTTCCACAGTCATCCACACCGGGGTGTAGTCCGACTGTGGCGTTAACGAATATGAACCTTGTCTGGCTAGAAAGGCGGTTTGGTATAGCTTAAAGTCCGCCAGATTAACGCCACCTAGGTTTTTATCTAAACGTAGCTTTTTTAGGCTAATCCTGGCTTTTTTGCCTTGCCAGAGGAAAGAGGAAATCAGTTTGTCCAGTTTGTTATGGAATTCTTTGGAGAGGATGAGGGGTAGCATCGTGCTGAGATAGTTGATTAACGGGGACACCATCATTTTTATGGTCTCCACCCGACCCCACCAGGTGATGAACCGGGGAGACCAACCATCAAGTAGGCGTTTAATTTTGGTAAGGGTAGTGGATTCATTGTGTCTGAGTGTGCTCAGAAGGGAGTCAGTAAATTCCAATCCCAAGTATTTAATATCATCCGTTTGCCATGCTAGTCTCGAGTCTCCTAGGACCTCCTTGGTGGTGTGGACATTTAGAGGCTTGACTTCGGATTTGTCCCTATTTAATTTATATCCTGATAGGGCTGAGTATTTACCGATTGAGGACATGAGTCCAGAGATAGATTTAGCGGGTCTTCTGTAGCGATTAAGATGTCGTCAGCGTAGGCTGCTAATTTTACCCGAGTGTCACCGAAAGAGACTCCGACTATTTCTTCGTTGTGCATAATGTCAGTTAGGAGGGGTTCAAGGGCTAGGAGGAAAAGTGCTGAGGAGAGTGAGCAGCCTTGCCTGAGGCCCTGATAGAGTCGAAACGGGTTGGAGTGGGTACCGTTGATTGCTATTCTGGCTGACGGGGAGGAGTAAAGGGCCATCACCATTTTGATAAAGGATTGGCCGAGGTTGAAACTATGCATACATTGTTGAAGAAAAGACCATGAGACCTTATCGAAGGCCTTTTCTGCGTCTAAGGTTATCGCCACCATTGGGGAGGTAGAGATCTTAGCTTTTTCCAATAGGTGACACAATAATCTAGTATTGTCGTTTGACATCCGATGTTTTAGGAAGCCAACCTGTGCTGGGCTAATCAGTTTTGGGAGGAAAGAATTTAATCTATTCGCTAAGATTTTGGCGTAGATCTTGCAGTCAAGGTTTATCAAAGAGATGGGGCGGTAGTTCTTGGTTAGGAGAGGGTCTTTACCCTCCTTGGGGATGACTATGATTGTGGCTTCACTCATCGAGGGGGAAACGCTTCCACTGATCGCTGTGGAGTTAAAAAGGGATTGGAGCGCGGGGTTGAGTTGGTTAGTGAATGCATTATAAAGGCCGCGGAGAAGCCGTCGGGCCCGGGGGCCTTATTGCTCTTTAATGTTTTGATGGCCTCTGTAATCTCAGCGCTCGTGATGGGGGACCCTAGTTGAGATTTATCGACTTCTGATAATTTGGGGAGTTGTAGGGACGCAAGGTAGTCAGTGCAGGCTGTCATGTCCAATGTTTTATCGTTTTTGTATAGAGATCGTAGAAGGTTTTGAATGTCTCAAGGATTTTGGATTGTCTTGTATGGGTGTTTGTGGAGTCCTTTATCGAGGATATGGTGGTTAGTCTCTGTTTATGTTTGAGATATGAAGCAAGGAGCTTGCCCGCTTTGTTTCCCTCACATAATTTCAGGGCGTTGAAGCGATTGATCCATACACCCGCTCTCTTACTAGTGATGGTGTTGTACTCATACTTCTTTTGGGTCAATAGGTCTAGAGATTTGGAATCGAGGGGATTGGATTTGTGGTGGGATTCTAGGAGCCCGATCTGGTGTTCCAGTAGTTCTAGATCCTTATTTAATGCTTTATTAGTTTTAGCTCTGATATTGATAATGACCCCACGGATCGTAGCCTTTAGTGCGTCCCATAAGGTATTAGGTGCAGTGTCTTGAACATCATTTAGTAACAGATATTCTTCGATGGCGTTAGCTATGAGTAGTTTGTCAGAGGGATCGGATAGGGTTTCCTCGTTAAATCTCCATCACCTAGGGGGAAGAATTGAGCGGGAGCCAGCAAGTTTGGTGCGGATACAGGCATGGTCGGATATTAATTTAGGGGCTATTTCAGTTTCCTCTATCAGGTGTGTGAAGGAGCTTGAAATTAAGATGAAATCAATGCGTGAATATGACTTATGTGGGGCAGACAAGAAGGTATAGTCTCTACCATCTGGATTTTGGAGGCAACAGGAATCTTTTAGGCAGTATCGCTCACATAGGCGTAAGAGGGCTTCGTGCGATCGGGAGGAGTGAAACATGCATTTGGATTGTCTGTCCAATATTGGGTCCAGAGGGAGATTGATGTCGCCCCCCACTATTAGTAGATCGTCTTGTGGGATGTGTTCTATCGAGCGAGAGACTGAGTCCCAGAATTTGGGGTCATCAGAGCTGGGGCCGTAGCTATTCACCACATGAATAGGGTCATCTTCCCTTAGGAGGTGTGTCACCAATAGTCTTCCCATCGTGTCATGTGTATGTGAGACTAGAGTTAAGTTGAATTTTTTCGCCAGTAAAGTGATAACTCCGCCTTTTTTGTGTGTCGCGGGGGAGCTCAGTATATGCGATGCCCAGTGTATGTTCAGGAAACGTATGTCCTCCTCTGACAACTTGGCCTCCCGGAGTAAGAGGACGTCCCCTTTTGTTTTAGCGAGGTATTCGAAAATTTTCCGTCTTTTTACCGGGTGGTTAAGTCCTTTGACATTCAGGGAGATTATGTTAAGGTCGTCTGCTAATGATTTGGCGCTAGACATCACTGTGAGCCTTACTTGCTAAGGATTGATCTGGTGGAAAAAGCGTTCGGTGAGCGGGGTAACGTGGTTGCCCGCGTGGGTCGAGTGGTGGATGTAGACCTTGACTTGTTGTGTGCAGAAAGGATAGCCTGCATAGTTTAGTGTATGGAGATGCAACTTTAAATAAAGGGTAAAGGTTACAGCATGTAGTCAAAGGTGACTGTGCCGAGAAAAAGTGAGCGCTGTACTTGCAAAGAACAAACATAAGCAAAAAGCAATACAAAATATAGGTAGAATCTCTTGACTTCTGGATCATCTTAACCCTCTGTAGCTCCCTACCAACCAATTTCACCCAATGTCCCCCCCCCCAATACGTACATAGGGAGTACGACGACAGTACCTTGCTAGGTAGAACAGGAGTAACCTTAACAAAACATAGTAACATTCCCAGTAATGGAGTAAATTGGGAGAGTACAGTCCCGCTGTAAGAGCCGGAGTAGCAAATATTAAACCATCCAAGCCAGTTTTAAAATCGGCAGGAGGGGCTAAGGTTGGGAACCTACTGTGTGAGCACATTGGCTCTATTTAATAACTAAACAAACAGTGGGGATGTAGGTAGCCCAGGTCTAGGGATAACATGGTTTTGAAATGAGCTACAAGGCTGGGTAGATAGAGTTAGTCTGATTTGCGGTAAAGGCATTGTATGGAACAAGAATACAGTGCTAGAAAGAGTAGACTATGTAGAACTTTAGTGCCGAATGACCCAATACTTAAAGTCTTAGACTATAAACTCACAGAACAAGAGAACACTTAGGCAGGGTGTCGCACTTCTTGATTAAAGGGTTAGCTGCATCTGTATAGAGGACCATAGCGTCGAGCACATCTCGAGCTTGCAGGTAGCAAAACCTTAACTCTGTCAGAGCAGGGAGTCAGTGAATCAGAAGGGCTGCATCATGAGGGGTTAGAGCTGCAGTTTTTCTTTTATTGGAGAGTCCGGTTGATTGATCCATTTCTTGTGCAGTGTGGTCTTCGAGTAGGTGTGCAAGGACCTTGGGATCCGTGAAGAATCTGGGGCGGCCGTCTATCATGATCTTGAATTTAGCGGGCCTGCGAAGGAGAAGGTGATGTTTTTGGATCTGAGCTTGTCGCGCAGGTCTAGAAAACCCTTGCGCACTTCCACCGTGTCCTTCGAATAATCCTGTGTGAAGATGATTCTCTGGCCCTCCCATAGTATGGAGTGGTTTTTCCTTGCGTATTGAAGGATCATCTCGACATGCTGGAACCTGAGCGGCTTACAAATCAGTGGCCTAGGGCCTTTGGTGTGTTTGCTAGCGAAGGTGGGGATCCTGTGTGCCCTGTCCAGTTCGAGGCCATGAGGGAAGTCTATTTTGGTGATCATGGGGATCCATGATTCTAGGAAGGCAACGCAAGAGTCCGCATCCTTTTCAGAATTCTCCGGTACGCCAAAAATTCGAATGTTCCCCCTTCTGTTCCGATCTTCTAACTCAGCATTGTGACGTCTAAGAGCGTCAGTTGTATCCTCTAGGCGTTGGATTTTCTTCGTTGATTGTCTTGATAGATCTTCCACGTTGCAAATGCGCTGTTCGGACACCCCCAGACCCGTGTTCAGGGCGCTCATGTCGGTCCTAATCGCTGTTAATTCGAGCTGCATGGTTTCGGTGTTAGCTTTGGTGGATTTAGAGAGCTCATGGAGGTCCGCTAATTTCTTAAGGATCATTTCCATCGTGGCCGCCATGTCCGTTTTGTTTTTAATGGGTGATTCTGAGATTGTCGTTTCTGGTTTTACCTTCTTGACAATATTTCTATCTTCCCTGTTTGACATTATGGCAGAATAGAGTGGTGATCGAAACGACAGGAATTGCAGAAGGACTTGGCAGGACTTCCAGTCACAATTATCACTCTGTGTGAGTAGATCAAGCGTGGTTGAAAATGATCCGGAACTACAGGTCTCCGCCTTATCGTGTGAGAGTCAGCAGTGCCCGGAGTTGATGTGAAGATACAGCTTGAAGGCGATGATTAAAGGGCTTTGGTTAGAGGCATCGAGATGTATCCAGCACTTGGGACAGGATCAGGTGGGTCAGGAGGACGCAGGCGATCGCAGGTAGAAAGTGAACAGGTCACTGGGCGTCGAAGTGGAGGGAAGGGCCTCGTGCTGTTCTCTAGAAATGTCAGTTAGAGACTTCTCACCCTTGGCTACTGACTGGTGAAGGGCAGAGGCATCTGACTGTATGGCGATGACCAGGAGGTGTAGGGCTAATCCTCATCCCACGGATGGCTGGGAGCGCGGGGTGTGGGCAGCACTCCTCGTGGTGTGGAGACAGCAGGGGCTTTGGTGGTCAGCGCCTCGGACTGTGTGTGGTAAGCACGAGGTGTGGAGAACCCCTTTGCAGTGCTTAAATACACTCTTGTTGCTCACAGGGCTTCTCTCCCCTTGTAGGGCAGCTCGGAGGGATCTTGTGGCGGTAGATAGCCACACCGTGGTGTAAGGGACTTCACCAGTAACAGTAATCAAGAAAATGTCGAAGCTCCGAGGGCGCCGCCATTTTGAGGTCAGGCACGTCGGGCCGATTTTCGGTCTGTGGAGGCAGTTACTTAGGGTCTTCTCACCTCATTGGGGGTCTGACTGTATTTCAAGGTGTTCTGCCTCATCACCGGGACGTGTGGAGGGTGGACGCTGGTTGAGAGTGATGGAAACAGCCTACGGTGTCAGGCAGAGAGTCCGTGACCGGGCGCCGCCATTTTGTAAGCCTCTCGGAGCCGGAGCGCGGGCAGACGAAAATTGGAGAAAAGTCTGCAGGCAGATGTCCGGGGTTGCAGATCAAGAAACCGGAGGACACCTCGTGGCTTCATGCATCGTGGTCCCTGATTTCCGCTCGAATTCGTGCGGGGAATCACCGGGATGAAGGCTGTAGTCGCTCTCCTGAACTACGGAGCTCCGGATTAAGCAGCCATAGTTTAATAAAAAAGAAAGTAGAAATAAACATGCGACAATCCCGCACTTCATCCCACACAGGGGGTAGCCAGAGTAATCGCATGCAGACAACCTGGGAGACTGGGGAAGGGACCCCGTGATCAAGCTTCTTACACATAGCGTAGTGTCCTAGGATGTGCCGGTCAACCAGTATGGGAGCCATCAATCGGTATGCAATAGAGGAAGAGGCCAGCTAATAGTCTCGGTTGTACAGAGTCATTACAATGCATTCAAACGGCTCATCCTCCCGGAAAGTTGATCACAAAGAGTTCGCAATAGTGCTAATAGCCTCTTCCACAAGCAGGTGACCTGACATGCATTACTATAATTGAGCATTAAGAGAGCTGTCATAACAAACAAAGAAAACGAGCAGAAAACCCTCCTCCCCCCCTTCTCCCTCCCAACCCAGTGGTGGTAGCACTAAGCACAGGGCAGGGAACCTGATGTGTAGCGGCAGGGATTCAGAGTTGAAACAAGTGGAGAGCTGGAACGCTAGGTGGACAGACCGCGGATGGCAGGCCCTTGGAGAGGAATGTGACCAGCATGCCCCAACGAAACTCAAAATTCTTAAAATCATCAAGGAAGATATCTGCCATCCTTTCCATACTGAGCAACTTCCAAAGCCTCGAGTGCCAAAGAGAGGTGGCCGGAGCCTCCTTCTTCTTCCACGCTGCAGCCAAGGTAATTTTGGCCACACCAATGCTAAGCCACATGACCCTTTTGTCCGCCCTAGTCTGGTGTTCGAGATCAGGATCACGGAGACCCAACAGAGTGGAAGCCATCGAGGTAGGAATGGGGTATCCCAACATGTCCTTAATTTGGGCTAAAATTTCCTCCCAGAAAGGCCGGATAATGGGGCAGTCCCACCAAATGTGCTGGAAGTCTCCTAAGAGCCCACATCCCCTCCAACATCTATCGGAGGTGCCCGGGAAAATCATTTTCAGCTTGGCGGGGTGTAGGTACCAGTCCATCATGGTCTTCATATGTGCCTCCCTAAGCTCCCCTGAATGATTAAACTTGGCAATATCGGACCATAGGTGAGTCCACTCGGTGTCTGAAATGCCCTGTTGGAGGATCCCTTCCCACATATGCATATACCGGGTTCTAGGGGAAACTGCAGTGGTAAGGAAGAGCCCATAGATGAAAGTGATGGCCCCTTTCATGGAGGAAGTCTTGATCAAGAAGGCCTCGAACTTCGTGAGGGGTCGAGTTGCCACTTTCCTCACCTGGGGGGAGAGCGCCCAGTTTAGCAGTTGTGCGTGATCGTATCGCTCACTCTCCGGCACCCCGTAATCCCTCCTACAGTTTCCAAAGGTAAGCGGATCAGAATTGTAAAATAGGTGTGTGAGCGCTAGGCAGCCTCCTTCCTTCCAAGCCCTGATCGGGCCCTCGAGTGACGCCGGGGGGAAAGCGGGGTTGAAGTGTATGGGCGTGAATGGGGAGGGGAAGGTGGTCCACCTGTCATCATTAGAGACAGAGTGCCAAACCTTCAGGGTGGTGCTAGTAGGGGTACTAACAAACATTCCTGGGTCTATCGCACTTGGGCCGCCAAGCCAAGTCCCAAATCGTTCTCCCAGCCACGCTCCTATCCATATGCAGTGAAAGAACAACAGGAGATAAAACCCAGAGACCACGTTGGGATGGGTATAGAATTTATATAAGAGACAATTCCCAACAGGTTTCAATTTAAGGCAGTTCAAAAGATGTATGCCTGCAGCATTACGTAAGAAAGAAACAAGGAGACTCGTACAAGTTAAGAGCTTATAATTCACCAATTCAAAAGAAGGGGCGTTTCACATTGCAATACAGTTAGGCAGCACTGTACAGAGGGAATCATGTGACAACCCGAGAGCACTTGGTGAATAGTGATATATACAGTTGGTGAAAAATGATGGTGCAAGTGCTGAACGTGAACAGCGTGAACGGCGCAAGGAGACAAAGAAATATAGAGTGATGGCTCAACAAGACTTAGCTTTAGTCACTTTAGTCATAATTACAACATTTTACAGGAGCCAAAAATGTTAGATGCGCCCTAAAGTTGAGCTGCGATGTCGACGGCGTTTCGATCCCCGTGAGTCGGGATCGTCTTCAGGACAGGGTTGTCAGGATCAGGAAGTGCTGCGGGGAAAAAGGGTCAGGTCAGGAAGGCAATGAGGGGGGAAATGGGGGGCGAGGGGGGTTGGGTTGGTGGTAGGACTAGGTGACGGGGAAGCCAGGGAATGGAAGAGCAGTGCCTAAACAAGGTATGCATGCATGACCAATTTAGGAAGTCAGGGGTAGGTACCATGGGTGGTGGGAGGGGAAAAAAACCGAGTGAGAGACAGGGAGTGACAAGCCGGAGGGACAGGAGTCCGCATACCGAATAGCCCTGTGAACTATTGACACATGAGACAGTGAGCGTATATAATGTAATGATGTGGGGGACGTGCCCAATCGCGGCAACAGGTGAGTGCATCGTCGGCCGAGCTAGGCGTGGGGGGCTGGATCGTAGGTCTAGGGGTCAAAGTCCGTAGAAACGGCGAGCGTGTAGGTAATTAAGCGTGCAGTGGGTCCAGAGCAGAGTAACTACAATGTGGGCAAGTGCTTCATAATGCGCGAAGTGCAGGGGAGATACAAGGAGGTACCCGTGAGTCTGGTTACCTTGTATATGGCGACATACAAGAGTAGGGCTGCTGGGTGGTAGCGGAGGGTGAACCTGATTACAGCGAGTCCCGTCTGAGCTGGAGAGGAAAGAAGTCGAAGTGAGCGGAGACTGCCGCAGTGAGGACAATGTACAACGAAGAGAACGAAGCTAGTACATACTTGAGGGCACGCTGATGGCCACCTCGATCCTGGGTCCAGAGGCAGGGGCAGTTGATGTACAATCTACGGGAAAACAGTGGACAATGGAGGTCATGATCGGGACTAGGCAGGTCAGAGCAGTAAAGGCATATGTTAAATTAATTACCTGGAAAGAGTGGACGGCGGGGGCTGATGGTAGATTACAGCGCCTGTAGGAAGTAATTAGACCATTTGTCACGATTATATAAAACCGCATTGGGCAGAGGTGCACAACTGAGCGGTGGAGTGAGTCCGGCCACATACCTGATTGAATCTAGGCGGCTGAAGCATCAAAGGCTCGGAGTGTTCAGGCGACTCGCAGAGAAGGCGAGCAGTACCGTGGACCCGGAAGGGATTCTACGCTTTACATAAACTGGGATTGGGTAAAAGGGGGGGGGGGCGGGGTAACGAGGAAGGGAGGCGTGAAGGGGAGGGGGCGGGGCTTAGGTCGGGCCGTGTCAGAGCGTTGTCAGAGCAATGGAGCTTGAGTGGGAAGAACTTTAATGAAAGAGGCTCGGCGAATCTGAAAGCATAGTAAAACCGACATAGAAACTGAAATCGGCAAGGAGCAAACAGAGTGAGCGAGCCACTGATGCAAGTACTTTTTACACCTAACAATAAATACATAGTAAAAACAAGTTAAAACAAGCCGGTACTTTACATGCCTATCCATATGCAGCCAGTGGTTTTCCGATTCTTGTTGTGACCACTCAACTAGTATACGGAGTTGTGCAGCTTTATAATACAGATTAATGTCAGGCAGCCCCACACCTCCCTCCTTCCTTGGTTTGTGAAGGACAGCGAAGGAGAAGCGTGCACGGCCTCCCTGCCAGACGAAGCGCAGCATCATGGACTTCACTCGCCTGAAGAATTCTCTGTCAAGATCTATAGGAAGGGTCTGGAAGAGGTATAGGAGCTTGGGGAGGAGAGTCATTTTGATCGCGTGGATCTTCCCTAGCCAGGAAATAAACATGGGTTTCCATCAGGACAGGTCGGACTGGATCCTAGCAAGGAGTGGAGGAAAGTTAGCAGAATACAGTTTCCCCAGCGTGGGTGTCAGGTGGATCCCCAGGTATTGAATAGAGGAGTCTGTCCACGGTAAAGGAGTTAGCGACTTAAGATGAGGAAGTTCCACCGGAGGGATCGTGAGGTTGAGGACATAAGATTTGTCGTAGTTAATTTTGAACCCCGCCACCGCCTCATAGCGCTCCAGCGTGGCTTGCACATGGGGAAGAGAGTGGGCCGGATCAGAAAGGGAGAGGAGTACATCGTCCGCAAAGAGAGTAATCTTGTGGGACTCCCCAGTGAAAGGCAGTCCATGGATGTCGCGGTGATCTCTCACCGCTATTGCCAGTGGTTCAATGCTAAGGGCAAAAAGCAGCGTGGACAGAGGACATGCCTGCCGTGTGCCCCGGGAGTGCTCAAAAAAGGGAGATAACTGACCATTCACTGCTACCTGGGATCGGGGGGAGAGGTAATTTGCCCGAATCAGTTAAAAATTTGGATGAGAAGCCAAAGGCGGCCAGTGTGCGGAACAGGAAACCCCAGTCCACCCTGTCGAACGCCTTCTCGGCATCCAGGCCCACCAGAAGCGCTGGAATTTTAAACTTATTGGCTTTCTCAATTAGATGTATCACCCGCCTTGTGTTATCATGGGTCTGGCGCCCTTTGATGAACCCTGACTGATCCGGAACTATGAGGGCCGGCATCAGGTCGTTGAGCCGCTGGGCGATGATGGATGAGTAGAGCTTCGCATCTAAATTCAGGAGGGCAATCGGCCGATAGGAAGCGCATTTACTCTGGTCTTTGCCGGGTTTGGGAATGATGGAGATTAGGGCCTCTGCCATTGTGCGGGAGGTCTCGCCCTCTTCCGCCATGCTATTAAACAGCCGGACTAGGTATGGGCATAGCTCAGAGGCGAAAGTTTTATAGAAGATGGCCGTATACCCATCCGCCCCCGGCGCCTTATGTGGTTTTAGAGCTTTAATGGCAGCCAGCACGTCTTCCCTGGAGAAGGGGGCAGAGAGTGCCTCATTCCATTCCGCCGAGACCTGGGGCAGTTTTAGTCCTTGTAGGTATTCAGCTTGAGCGGTGGCGTCTAGGTTATCCCCTGTATAAAGGGTCTTGTAGAAAGCCCCAAATAGTTCTGCCTTCGCCTCGTCTTGATGTGTCACCCTACCCTGTGCATCTTGAATTCCCCCTACGTATTCCCGCTTCCTTTTGTCCCGCAGCTGCCTGGCGAGGTGTCTCCCCACCTTGTTGCCCTGGGAGTAAGAGAGGCGTCGCAGTTTTAGCAGGGTATATTCGGCTCTATTATTATAGTGGGCTCGGAGTTTACCTCTGACAGCCGTCAGCTGCCTCAGTCCCAATCTGGAGGGGTTCACCTTATGTGCCTTTTCTGAGGAGAGTTCCTCCTCTAATTGCTCTCGCTCCCGCCCGCGCTGCCGGTTAAGAGCAGCGTTCAGTGCTATGCAATGCCCACGAATGCACGCCTTGAAGGCATCCCAGGTGGTGAAGACCGAGGTGTCCCCTGGATCATTGAGTGCGAAAAAATCGGTGATAAGGCCTCGCAGTTTAGTACAAGAGGGCTTGTCCCTAACCAGGGAAGCCGGAAAGTAGCTATGATCAGAAACCGATAGTGGGAAGATCTTGGCCTCCCGGAGATCCCCCCGGAGGGACTGGCTCAGGAAGAAGTGGTCAATTCGGGAATAGGAGCGGTGGACGTGGGAGAAGAAGGTAAAGTCTCTGGACTGGGGGTATAGGAAGCACCAAGCATCAAAAAGGCCCAAGTCAGAAATCTGTTGTTGTGTGTCGGGGGAGAACGTGCCCATGTCTGACCTCTGTGAGTGTGTGCTAGCTAGGTCTCTCTGCCACACCAAGTTAAAGTCCCCCATGACAAGCAGCGGCCCCTCCGCAAACTCAACAGCGGTATCCAGCAGGGTATGCAGAAAGGCATTTTGCCCAGTGTTAGGTGCGTACAGTACAAGAAATGTGGAGAGTCTCCCACGCAAGAGGCCCTTAACCATGATCCAACGACCTTCCCTATCACTTTGTACCCCCAGGGGTTGGAATTGTAGGGTCGAGCGGAACATAAGGGCCACCCCCCCTGTGTTTCGTGGCGGTGGAAGATCTATAGATTAAGGGGAGCATTTTGTGCTTGAGGCGGGAATCCTCCGTTTTAGCCAGATGAGTCTCCTGAAGGCCCACTACATCGAGATGATGATCAATGATATACTTCCAGACCTTTTGGCGCTTCTGGGGAGAATTCAGCCCCTTAACATTCCATGTTCCTAGGGTTAGAGAGTGCATTGGAAGTGCTTACGATACAGCTCCGCAAAAGCCGTCTGCCCCAGCCCACCATGGTGAGCGGCCGAGGTAATGTGTCCCCCGTCCCCAGCTCCCCGCCAGGACCTGAGTGTAGCATGAAACCACCCACTCATGGCAGGACCAAACCGCTTCGCAGGACCTCCCCGCCCTGGACGCCCCACCTCCCCGCCGCCGACCCACCCCGCTCTTAAGTACCCCTGAATCCGATCTACGAGCATGTCCCCGCCACCACCACTACCTAACCCTCCCACCCCCCCAACACCCCTAGAAGAAAAACACAGTACTTACAACACAGAAACCACCCCTGCAACCCCCCCAAAACTCCCCCCCTACAACCCAGGAAGAGAAAAGTCAGTACCATGGAGGGCCCACAGATCCGCACCCACCCCTGATGCGGGGTACTGTCCATTCTCGTGAGCACGGAGAGTGGATATCACCGAACTCTCTCCCACCAGCCCCACCCGGCACCACCCTGCAACATTAATCTGGCCGGTCCGTGGAGAATCATGACCCTGGCTCGCTGTCAGTCACCTGAGCCACCGAGGAGACAGCTGCCTCTCTTTCCAGGAGACTTGTAGAGAGGTCAGGTCTCACCATCGCGGGGGACCGGCCCACCGTCTGCCATTCGGTGGAGCTTCTGCGTCACCGGCGATGATGTTGGGAGTCAGCCGGTTTCGTCGCTGGGTCTGCCCTCTCCAAGCCCAGGGCCTCGAATGCTGCATCCAGGGAACGTAGCTGCAGGAGCTTCCCCTTGAACTTGAAGATGATGCGAAACGGATGACCCCATGAGTAAGGTATGCTCTGCTCCTTCAGATAGGATGTGATGGGTTTGAAGCTGCGGCGCTTGATTAGTGTGGAGGCAGCGAGATCTTGATATAGGACTGGCTGATGCCCACGGAATTGGATGGCGGCGCAGTCACGAGCTTTGCGTAAGATCTGCTCTTTAATTTGGAAGTCGTGGACACATACCAGGATATCCGGCAGTGGGGCCTGTGTGCCCCGTGGTACACCCACTCTGTGAACCCTGTCCAATTGGAGCTCGAAGTCGTCCCCTTCACCCAGAAGCTGCCTGAACAGCGCCGTTACATAGTCGCGGAGACTCTCCCCCTCGCCTTTCCAAGGCACGGCTCGAATGAGAATGTTATTCCTCCTTGAGCGGTTTTCTAGATCCTCAGTGTGCGCCTGTAGGTCAAGGTTCTGCTCAGTCAATCGGATAACATCTTGTTGGAAGTGATGCAGCTGGTCGGCAGCGCCCACGACATGTTCCTCTAGTGTCGCCACTCGTGCTCCAATGGAGTCCACATCACGCCTCATTTCGCGCATGTCTGCAGATAGCCGAGTACGGACCGCAAGGATGTCCTCCTTGATGGCCGCAAAGAGCTCCAGCATGAATGCCTTTGTGGCCGGTGCCTGAACCTCGTCTGCTTGCAGCGTCTGCGCCGTCACCTGACGGGGGCTTCCATTCCCCGGTTTCGGTGGTGTAACTTTGAAGGTCCTTGTCCTTCTTGCCCCTGGTGGAGGCCATTTTGGGGGCACCCTAGGTCCGCAGCTCCTTCACCGGCCGCCTCCGGGATGGTTTGTAGATAACGGTAAGGGGCCAGGAATCACGCACTCCGCCTCAGCACCCCCGGTATACTTCTGGACACGTCCGTGCCCCAATTCTAGGCCTTTATTAGACCGGTGAAAGGCGCAGGAGTCATCCCCGCCGCTCTAGACGCGAGGAAGGCCTCAGGACTCTCACTATCCCAACAGCAGGGCCCGTCCACAAGGACCCTGACTTCCGTCGGGTCCACACGGGGGGAGGGACCAGGCCCTTGCAGCGCTATCACGTGCTCCCCCTTGGTGTGCCCCGCCTTCTCCGTAGCTATTTGGGGGAGCCAGAGGGTGTCAGTAGGCCCCGTGTGCGGCGCGGGTAATGAAATGACCACCGATCCACGGCCCGGCCGGTAGCTTTCGGGTGTGTTCCCCTCTGCCTCCTCACCTGCCTCAACGTCGTCAGTGCCCGGCTGCCCAACCGCGTATATCAGCGGGAGTACCCAGGCAAGAGCAGGCCTCCGGCGCCCGGAGTGGCGTAGGCAGCGCCAGCGTCTCCGGCAGCACAGCTCGGCCGCAGATCACGCGACTAGCGTGGTCTCAAAGTCGCCGCCCACGCTGTCGGCCCGGTCTGATGGCTCGCCGCTGGAGGCGGACTGCACTCGGATCGCTCCACTACAGAGGTGCCGCTGGAAACAGGAGCACACAGGAAGTTCCTGGGGTGTCGAAGAGCCCGTGGGTGGACACCGGTAAGGCAGAAACAAAGCTTATATTCACGGTGGCGCCGGAGGGACTGGGAAACACGTCCTACTCCGCAGCCATCTTGACCACGCCCCCCCCTTATCATGCGTTTTATAAAGCGCTGGCTAGACCCGGAGGTATCAGAGCGCTTTACATAAGTCACAGCGAGTTGCAAGTTACGAGTTTAAATAAGTTACATAATGATTACATGGAAACGACAAGAGTATAGTCAAGGTACAGTAAAAGTTGCACAGAAATTAACAGGGGTAGTGGGAAAATCAAAAGGGGGGACAGAAGGTAGAGGGGGACAAAAGTGTGTTATGAGAGAGGGTGCAGGGATAAGTGGGGATGGAGAAAAGGCAAATCAGAAAGAGGGGGAAACGTTTGAGGATCGTCAGGGGGGGGGAACAAGGGAAAAGGGGAAAAGGGGAAAGGACAAAGGTACAACAAGATGGCAGGTCTGGGTCCGGAGGAATCAGCGGAGAACAGCAACAAAATGGCGGGCAGGGCAAAAGATAAAAAGTAATAAAGTCCATGGAAGTGACCCAGGGAGCGTGAATTAAAGTGCAAAAAGGAAGTCAAGGGGTGTACATAGTTACAAAGACAAAGGCGGAGAGGAGGCGTGCAGGTTTGGGTCAACTGGGGCACCGGTGTAGACAATCTGACAGACGCGGCTCCCGCTCCCCATACCTGGAAAAAGTTCTCTCTGGTCTCGGGAGTTGGGGACGAGGCGGAGCATATTCAGGTAGACAGCCAGCATGGGGAGGCAGCGAGGACTGGAAGGCAGCTGATGGAGACAAAGCTGCGCCAAGGCTGGCCCCATTATTATTCATCAGCGGCAACTCGATCCGAAGCAAAAAGCAGAGAGACAGAACAGCAGCAGCAGCGGGATGAGGAATGTCTTTCCCCGAAGTCCAGCTGGGTAGGTGACAGCTGCGGCAGAATCCAGGCCGGACTCCTCGATAGCCGAACCAAGCGGCTCCACTGGGCATCAGCCAAGAAGTCTTGATGTCCCATGAAGAGGGGAGATCACGCCTTAGAGGTATCCAACACCATCCGGAGCCATCTGGAGGAGCCAGAGCTGAACAGAGGATGGATAATCACCAGGAGGATGGTAAGCTACAAGTGAGGCGGAAGAGTCGGAAAGAGAGACATCAGCGGTGCGGTAATCTATGCCACGTTGTCCAGCTGGGTAGGGGACAGCCTCATGGGAAACCCGGGCCAGACTACCGAATAGCCGATCCAAGCGGCTCCACCGGGCATCGGCCAAGTCTTCTCTGTGTCCGCTCTCTGGATACCGGAGGAAAAGAGGGAAAGAAGGGGTTTTTAAGAGGTTAAAGGTCCAGCGCGGCAAACACTGACCGGGAGGTCCAGGCCTGAGATCCTCACCAGGCAGCCATGTTGCTCTTCTTGCTTACTTTTTATCCTGAAAAAGTAACAGGTACCTGTCACAGAAGGAGATCTCTAGTAAGCTGACATTGATTCTATGCTTAATCTCTTGTTGCAGAGTGCCAAATATTTGTGCTCTGAATATTACAGGTAGAGTTTTTACCTCAGATGGGTCACTTTTCATATTTTTAAAGGAAAAAAGACAGACACCAGAGTATTTTATTATCCCTCCTTTACTGGCACTCCTAAACATTGTCATCAGAAATGTTAAGGCATATGAAGCAAGAGTTGAGACCAATAGAGGATAGAACTTCTTATTTCGATCAGGAAGCCTTTTAAGGCGGTTTGTTCTCCAACAATCGCTCGAAGGGTCTGATGGGTAATGCAGAAAGCGGGCATTGATACCTGCCTTTTCAGTGCACAATCTGCGAGAGGTGCCATAGTCTCCAAGGCCTTCAGACTGGGTGCCTGTTTGGAAGATATTAATAATGCAGCAGACTGGTCTTCCGACTACTTTCAAGACTTTCTATTTTAAGCCAATAATTGACTAGGCTTCACTGGAGGAAACCGCGTTTACAAGGATGTCATCACATCGCAGTGCTTTTACAATGCAGTCGTTACGACGACTGTGATGTTAGTACGCGATACCTTCACATCGCAAGTCAACGACTTGCTGTAGGGCGTGCTAAGGTATTGGATATGAAATCCTACACCTTCCCTGCTGTCGCACAAACTGGAGTAGGAATGTAAATTATACTACTCCTAATTCCAGCGCACCTCCTACAGCAAGTCGTTCTAATGACTTGCGATGTAAAGGTATTGCGTACTAACAACGTGGTCGTTGGAACAACCACGTTGTGAAAGCACGCAATGTAACAGCATGCATTGTAACATCCTATATTCCTTCATTGGTGGTGAGTAAGCTTTGAACTAGTGTAATGTAAGATGGTGTATGCAACTTTTACCTGCTTATATGCACTTGGGAATATTGGGGTCTTCTGACTTCCTTTCTTTTATTCAGCTATTACTTTACTGAGCTGAGTGTTTATTTTTTTTTGTTTGAATTTGTTTATTGGGTTTTTTGGTTGCATTTATATAAACAATACTTCAGTGATCAATCGAGGTAAACGTTCAGTACAAAAAAAATTTTAAGTCGTTAAGATACAATTGGAGATTAGGGTTCTGTTATACATTTCACAATGCAGGACCAGTGTCTGTCGATCGTCCCTTTCTGTGTGCTTTGGTAGCGCGTATCATGTGGCATCCCATCAATGTATCTGCGCACCCCACGGGCGGGATCGTCTCAAATATGTGAGTCTGTTAACTGCACCTGTGGCATCGTGATGTCTCTATGTTTGCAGTCAATCCTTGAGTAACATATGTGAGTTGCACCCTGTCGAACTCGATCTCGTCTCCATACCCAGTGACTATGGGGGTGAACCAGTGAACTCGGGGGAGGGATGGGTGTGGGGGAAGGACGGGAGGGGGGGGTTTTCAAGGTCACCTGTGTCCAAGCACAGAGTACATATTCTCCGGTCATTGGGTATATGCCTATAGTGAGCGTCGGTGTTTTGTGTCTAGGTGTCGTTGGGTCGCCGAGTGTGGTCGCTCACGACGTGTACGTAGAATCTGTGATATGCTTATGTAAGCGTGGGGATTGGTGTCGTCGGACGTATCGGGGATTGCGGGGTTGTAGGTGGCTCCTGAGGGCTAGTCGCCTGTGTGAAGGAATATAGTAGTTGCGCCCACTCCTGGGATATGGGATGTTTGCGATGTCCCCGCGCCTCCTCCTCCCGGAGTATCTCCTCCTCCGCCTTACCCCATTTACGTACCGCACCGATCCATGCTGCCTCTGGTGGCCCCGTTGGGGTCCTCCAGTGCATGGCAATACTGCGTTTCGCCAGGAGGATTGCTAGTGATAGGAATCGGCATTGCGTTTTCTCAGTTTTCCGTTTGCGGAAAATCCCGAGTGCGCTTGCCTCCCACGTGTGCATGGTGGCAATGCCCGTAACCTCCTCCAGTATCCGATGGATCGTGTCCCAATACTGGCGGATAGTGGGGCAATCCCAAAACATGTGTCTGAAGTCGGCCCCCGGGGTTCGACATCGGGGGCATTCGAAGTGGGTATCCGGGAAGAATCGTTGGAGGCGGCCCGGTGTGAGATAGGCCCTGTGTAGTATGTTAAATTGTATGTTACGGAACCTTGCGTTTCTGGAGACTTTTTTGGGAAATTCCAGGGCTGATCTCCATTCCCCGTCGTGGACCACTCTGCCGAAGTCTGTCTCCCACTTCTGGCGTAAAGACTGGAGGGATGGGAGGAGTAGCGATCGTATCGCCCTGTAAAGCCATGTTACTAGGTGTCTCCCCACCCCCATGTGCATGATCGTGTGAATGACCGGATGTGTCGCAGGCTCCCCGGCCTCCGAGTTCCAGTGTGTGTTACTGCTATCTAATATTTGCCTATGGAGCAAAAACTGTCCCGGGGGCAAGTCGTAGCGGTCCATCATCTGTTCGAACGTTTGCAACTGTCCATCTTCGAACAGAGATCCGATTTCCGTGATCGCCAGTTCTGTCCAGACCCTAAGCATTCCCGGGGAATAATACGACTCTCTACGAGGAAAACCCACCAGTGGCAATAGAGGCGAATATGGTGGCTGTGTTTTGGACATGCGATGTATACGCATCATGCACGTTCGGGCAACGGACACCTGCCGTGGATATGTCCGCAGAGGTTTAGTGCCTGGCAGCAGAAGTCTGACGATCGCGGCCTGCGAAAGAGGGCCGTTAGCTGTGATGATCTCCCCTGTGTGTCGTCCCGCCGTCCAATAAGACAACCACTGGAGCTGGGCTGCCAGAAAGTATGCCTCAAAGGCCGGTGCCCCCAGTCCTCCCTCCGTGGTAGGTAGGTAGAGTGTGGTGAGTGCTACCCGTTTTCGACCCCCTCCCCAAATCAGGTCCGTCAGAAGAGTGTTCAGTTCCCCAAAGAATGAACGCGGTGGGATCACTGGGAGATTCGTGAAACTATACAGCAGGCGGGGGACCATAATCATTTTTGCCAATGCCACTCTTCCTATTGGTGCCAGCGGGAGTGTCTTCCAGAAGTTGACCGCTGACCGAAGGCCAGCTAGCGTCCTACGGTGATTCCCCGTGTATAAGTCTTCCGGGGTGTGGTACAACCGTACTCCCAGGTATCGGGGGGCATCGGCATTCCAGGCCAGTGTTTGAGTACCCATCTGAATCTCGAAGGGGGCCACATGGGGGCTCAACGGGTATATGGAGGATTTCCCCCAGTTGACTTTTAGGCCCGATACTATCGCAAACTCCTCTAGTGTCCTCCAGATGCACGTCAGGTCGCTCGTGGCATCCCTAACATAAATCAGGAGGTCATCTGCGTATAGAGATACGCAGTGCCACGTGTGCGCCAGGGGGATACCCCAAGCTTCACCCTCCCGTCTTAGGCGTATCGCCAAGGGTTCGACCGCCAGGGCAAACAGGAGGGGTGACAACGGGCACCCTTGTCTAGTCCCTCTGTCCACGGTGAATTCCGAGGAGATATAGGTGCCGATCCGGACCCTGGATTTGAGTTGTGTGTACAGGAGCTTGGTATAAGCGATTAGGCGGGAGCCAAAGTTGTTCTTGGCGATGACGTCGAACAAATATGACCATAGGAGGGTGTCAAACGCCTTTTCGAGGTCTAGTATGAGGCAAGCTGAATTCGGGAACTGGGCTCTAGTTATGTCTTGGACATGGAAGAGCCTACGGAGATTTTGGGATGTGTTGCGGTTTGGCACAAACCCGTTTTGGTCGGGATGGACCAACTGGGGCACGACTTGGGCATACCTCGTCGCTAACAGTTTACCTAGAATTTTACAGTCTGAGTTAAGTAATGTGATCGGCCTGTAGGATGAGGGGAGCTGGGGGTCCCTATGTGGTTTCAGGAACGATACTATTATTGATTCCCTGAGGGAGCGTGGGAGGACTCCCACTCCGAGTGCATCTTCGAACATAATCGTCAGACGCGGGACAAGGTAAGGCAAGAAGGTCTGGTAATACTCGAGGGGGAAGCCGTCCATGCCTGGGGCCTTGTTTCTGGCTAGCATCCCGATCGCGGCCTTGATCTCGGCTTGTGTTAGTTTCCTGTCTAGGTCCTTCCGGAGCGCCGGTGAGACTTGGGGGATAGGCAACGGGATTAGGAAGTTAGACGCCGCGAGGGTGTCGCCTTGGTTAGGGGTCTGGTATATTTGCGAGTAATATGTGTGAAAAACCTGCATGATTGCTATCTGGGATGTTTGAAGATGACCGGCCTGATCTGTGATTTCCGTGATAGGTTTCAGGTCGGGATCCTGTCGCGCTACCCATGCCAAGAGTGTGCCACCCCTGTTGCCCTCCCGGTGCATCCTACCGGCATATTTTCTGAAGTTGTATTTACGCAGGTCTCGCAGTGTCTCAGCATATTTTGATTTAGCTTCTGCTATTTGTTGCTGGGTCACTTCGCCGCGGTCATCCGCTCGTAGCATGGTCGCCAGCTTCTGTTCTGTGTCATGTAATGCGCGTTCTAGACCTTGTCGTACCCCTAGTACTTGTTGGATGCAGTGTCCCCTCGCTACCACTTTGTGTGCATCCCACTCCACGAGACTAGAAGATGCCGAGCCCGCATTGAGTCTGAAGTGTTCCTGCAGGTGTTCCCCGTGTTCATGTGTGAATACCTGATCTGTGAGGCACTCCCGAGGGAGTTTCCAGGTAGGAACTGGGGGGTGGGGTGGTCTCCACTGGAGGGTCAGGGCGTGGGCGTCGTGATCCGACAGTACTCTGCCTAAGTAGTCCGTGTGTCTAGCTTTGGCGTGTATATCAGGTGAGCAGAGAAATCGGTCAAGTCGCACTCGAAGGTCGTGTGGAATGGAGTGAAATGAGTACAGTTTCGTCGTGGGGTTCAATGCTCTCCACGTGTCCGTCAGTGCCCAGTGTCGAACCCATGTATTGAAGAGTTCCGTCTGTCTGTATATCGGTGATCGTGGTGGTGGGGGACGGGACCGGTCGAGGGCCGTGTCTAGAACACTGTTATAATCCCCTCCTAGGAGCCAAGGGGTGTGGGTGTAATGTGCCAATGTGTTTGTGAGGCGAGACCAAAAGACGTTCTGCTCTACATTGGGGGCATAGATGCTGCCTATCAGGATAGGTTGCCCATCCAGTTGTCCTTCCAATAATACGTAGCGTCCCTCCTTATCTACCACCCTGGATTGTTCACGGAAGGGGACTCCCGGTCTGATCCAGATTAGTGTGCCCCTGGCAAATGCAGAGTACCCTGCGGCACAGATCACGCCCCTCCACTTCCTCTGTAACTTGCCGACTTCCGCTGTCGTCAGGTGAGTCTCTTGTAAGAGAGCTATATGTGCCTGTTGTCTCTTTAGGTAGGCATAGACTGCATACCGTTTACTTGCCGTATGCAGCCCCCTGACGTTTAGTGTGATAAAGGTAAAGTCCGTGTTAGGGGGCGTTGTCATGTGATTGTGTCCGTCGTAATGGTTGGCTCCTCCGCCAACTCTCGGCTACGTCTAGGATCGCTCTCGCTCACATCTCCTCCCTCCATACTTGATTTCACCGTGACCAGAGCACCACCTCCCGTGTAGGTATCAGGGTTAAAAGGAAAGGGGCTTAACATGGTAACAACATATGGGAAACAGTCCCAACTGAAGGGGCCCATTGCAAGGCACGATGAGCCCAAACTGTACATCTCGTACTGTCTCTAGTTCGTTTGGTGTGAGGGGGTGGTAAGGCGGCGGAACCCCGATCTGGGGCCAAGGCCACTCGCCATAATGTGTCTCTGTGTGTGTGTATGCTACCACCCATACCTTAGGCGTGTCTTCTCGGCTTCCGCCGTCGGCTGGATGCTCTTCCATCGCAATCTTACCGCTGGGCGTGTCTGGTGCCATCAGATGAGTGTGTCCGCCGTCTGTGGGGTCACCAGTGGCGGGGAGGCGGAACCATCTCTGGAGGTGCGGACGTCGCTCTGATCTTCATCTTCGGATGTAAAGATGCGGGGGCCTCGATCCACTTCCCGTTCGGCGTTCAGTTGCTCGATCTCCGCCGCTGCCTGTATGGCTTTCCGTCGCTCTGCTATGATTTGTTCCAAGTCTGGGACGCGTTTGACGCTGGGCGACGGTGGTCGGTTCATCTGTGTGAGCATGACCTTTCTGGCACGAAGTCGCCGCCGTCTGCTGGACGCCGTGCTCGACGGTGTGTCCTCGTGGTCCGATCGAGGCTGACTGCGGTGATCCAACCAGTGTCTTGCCTCCGCCGGATCCGTGAAGAAGTGTGTGGCATCCTCATAGATGATCTTGAGGCGGGCCGGAAACAGAAGGGCATATGGTATCTTAAGTTGACGCAAGGCTTGCTTTACTGTGAGGAATGTGGCGCGTTGGCGTTGTACTGCTTGGGAATAGTCCGGGAACACCATCACAGTTTTGTCTTCCACCCTGAGGACTTTCGCTTGCCTGGCCGCCCGCAGGATTGTGTCCCTGTCCTGATAATGCAGAAGTTTCAAAAGGAATGGCCTGGGTGGGAAGCCAGCTCGAGGTCGTCCAGTCGGCACCCTGTGTGCCCTTTCTACTGAGAAGAACGGCGTCAGGTCTTGGGTCCGGGTGAACGTTTTTATCCAAGACTCGATATATCGGATAGGGTCTTCTTTCTCCACTCCTTCCGGCAGATTGATCAGACGTATGTTGCTCCGACGGGAGCGTCCCTCTAAATCGTCCGCCTTGTGTTCCAGGAAGGTGACCTTCTCCTGCAGGTCCTTGATGGCTTTTTGGTTGAGCTGGACCTGAGGTTTTAGTTCTTGGAGCGTGTGGCTCTCCTGCTTCACCTTATCTGCCAGCTTTCTATGGTCGTCTCGCAATAGGGTGATGTCCGAGGCCAGTTCTCCGAACTTCGTTTCCATGGAGACTCGTGAGTGCTCGATGGCCGCCAGGACTTTGTCCAGCTTCGTGGACATGTCCGATTCCTGTATTGGACCCCCGGTCTTTGATCCACGTGAGGGGCCCGGGGATGGTGATCTTCTCTGTGCCGGCGCCGGTGTCGTTGGCACCGCTCGCAGCGTTCGCCCCATGGGTGGTGCGGGTGACCTACCGGTCCGATCTGGCCAGTCTGATGTGATGCAAACCCCTATGCGTGACGGCGCCAAGCAGATCGGACTTCCGACTTCCCCTTCGCCTATTGTAGTTCTTCCAGGTGGGTCCCCTGACACCCGGCTGGGGGGGGCTTGTGGTTCGCCCTTGATATGAGAGGTGGGAGGCTCTCCGAGTGAACGCACCCCGTTCCGTCTGATCTTCTATCGTGTCGCCGGGGTGGTCGGGGGTGCTCCTTCACTGCTGCCCGCCGCTCCCGGTTCCCCTGCAGAGTATAGATACAGCTAGCCGGTGCTCCCCGGAGGGGTTTGGGTCTGGGGCTCAAATTGGGGAATCAGAGCTCACCTCGGGGACGCACGTGTTGCTGCGTCCTGTCACCCTCCGTCTCGGGTTGCCAATGGAATTGTCACTTGGGCGCCAGTCTCAAGGAACCCCCACTGGTCGCCATGGTCGTTCTGCACCTGTCCCTCGCGGACTCATTTCGGCGGCGCCATCTTGGAATGGGAAGGTCTCAGGGACATTTGCGGGCGGCCTTTCCGGTGTCCAGGGGTGGTCGGCTGGGTCCTCACCGGCCTCCGCGTCCCCCTGGTGCGTTGGGTCTCCAGGGGTCACCTCCGTCCGAGTCTCCCGTGTTAGGAAGGTCCCGCGCCGTCTTCTGGTCGCCGGGTCTCCTCGGCGGGTCCTGGTATCGCGACTCCTCCCCCGATACCGCCGCGTTGAGCGAGGGGTAGCGCTCTTCAGATGCGGTGTGTGGCGCGCTCCGGGACCCGGCAACGAAAAGGGTCGCACTGGTCACTCGGGACCCTCCTCGTCAGTATCTGGGCGCCGCCATTTTGGGGAAGGCTCGGCCGAGGTCCTCCAGGGCCAATGCGGGCATGTCTCGGATCCGCCGTTTTTCCTCGAGGCGTCCCAGGTGGTCCCTGTAATTTCCTACATCTGCTGGTGGTGATCAAGGTATGCGGCGGCAGCTAAAATCATTGGCGTGGCGAGTGGCTGACCGGAGCTCTAAGGGAGTCCGTCCGCCATCTTAGCCAGCTTAGCCACGCCCCCCTGAGCTGAGTGTTTATGACCAGATTCTATCTGATTGCCAAATTCGTATAGGCTTCATGAGCATTTCCCCTCGTTTTTATTCCCATTCGGCAGCTTCACGCTGCCTCTCTTCCGCTCTGAGCACCGGCAAGCCCCTGAAACGCTCTAGTGCTCCACTTTTGAGCACGTCTACAAGCAGCCGCGTCAGCTGACACGACGCAGAGCGCGACCACGCCACTAGCCTTCCAACAAGCAGTTCTTACACCGGGATGCCACCGGCCTCCGATACCGTCGGGATCTCGAGTAGGACCACAGTAAGTATCAGAAGCTGTCAGACATCCTTGACGAAGTAAGTGTATCCCGGTATCGTCTATGGGCTAATTCCACTCAGGTCCTCCGACCGGTTCTCTGACTCGAGGGTTCATTTTCCTTCATTTTTTCCCGCAGTGTGTGACTACATGAGTCTGCCCCCTCCGGGATCATTTACAGCTGCACATTACTTGTAGCACTTTAAACCGATTTTCTCTTGCCATTTTTTCTGTTAATATATGCCAATGCCCAATACGATTGCCTCAACCATTTAGTAGGCTTGTTTTCACTCAGACCAAATTAGACAATTTTGCTTTCCATATGTAACAGTTTGCTACATGTTACTTTGGCCCCGCCTTTACTAGGGTCAGTGGCCATTAAGTGTGTTTCTCTTCAGTAGGAGGTATGTTTGAGTGCACTATTCACTTTGAGTGTTTTTGCATACCCGGAGTGTATTCTGCATGCCCTTGTGTTAAGTGATTTTTAGTGGATCAATATTCTCATACTGGATGGCTGCACTTGAATGAAAATCTCTAACAAAAGAGAGGGACCCAAAAATCCCAAGGGGTAGGGTTCCAGAAGACAAATTGTCAGAAAAGTTTCCCCTTTGGGTGAATTGATAAGCTAGCCAGAGCCTAGCCCACATTATTCCATACACAATCAACACTATGTAACACACGAGCAAAAAATTATATGAATGATATGATCATACAGAAATGTACATTTTATTTTGACATATATAAAAAAGACAATATAAAATAGAGCACCAATAAAAATTATTACGATGATACACAGCAAACAGTGGGAAAAATTACAAGAAAAATAATTGCAGTTAAAAATGAGATGAACACACTAGTCAACAAGCATTTGTAATGCAAAAGGTCTCGCATTAGGAAAGTTTGAGCTATTGGTCTTGTAAATGACAGTTTTTTTATTTATGTGTTGGTTTTGAAAATAGCTAAATTAATAGCTTTGTCATTTACAATGCCAATAGTTATAACTTTCGCAAATGTGACACCTATAACCTGGGGTTGCGCTGAGTGATGCTGTGGTGGTGCTGTTGAGGCTGAAACGTGCCGACCATTTGAAGGGGGATAAAGAAGATGAATCACAATATTCCTGCTCTGTTTTTAACTCTGCCCTAGAACTCAAGAATAACGGTACTTATTGAGCATCCTAGAGGTACTTTTATATCACACCCTGAGCACTCCCTCCTCACTCACAAAAACCAAATCCTGATCATCTGTAATTCAGGCGTCGTAGCACAGCTGGGTTGCACTCGGCAGCCCAGCTGGGAACCAGATGATGAATCATGCCACCAACTAGGTTGGCGGGTGAGGGTTCTTCTAAAAAAAAAAAAATAATAATAATTACCTCCCCATTCCAGTGTGTGACAATGCGTCATCCTAGCATTTGAATCCAATATTGGGTCAGTCCACGTTGTTGTTTGCAGATTTAATCCGGGGAAAAGGACGTTCCCTTTTATTCCCTCACTATCTTTTTGTTGTTTTCTTTTTTTTTCCCCTCCTGGTTTAGACGCATTTCATAGTTCACTGTATTTGTTTCGGCAATCATCTGAGATAAATTTGCAGAATGCTGAACATTTGAGAAGAACATATCGACAGGTCCATCTTTTTGTAGCACAGGTTTTGCAAGTACACGTATGTGTAATTCTGTGGGTAGAAGCTTTAGAAATTTTCTTAGGTTTTAGCACCCCATCAATATTTTTCCAGAGAAATTCACGTGGATCTTTCTCTGCAAATGCATGACCCAAAATATTTCCAGATCTTCTGATCAAGTAGAACACTCTTTTAAAGTGTCTACGCACAGAATACGATGTCAGTGGAAGGTCACATAGTGGAACTATGTGGAAAAGGACGGTGCACCAAGAAGCAAAGTACAAGGAAGCTCCAGATCTATCCAAAAATCTTTATTCTTTTCAATCTTTTTTTTTCTCGGTCCGTTGAAGATCTCCATATTACATAAGGGCGGGCGGGCGGGCACTTTCCCATCGCCCCTTGCGGTTATTAAAGCCGCTTTTTTACTCAGGATTTATGTTTGTGAATTCGAGTTATTTAACGTCCGACTACTGGCAAGGAATGGCGAGGGCTTCATAAATAGAATTAGCATTTTGGGTTATCTGCCCCTAGTTTGGCCCAATGTGATTTTCTTGTTCATTGGTCGTGTTTATTTTGGATTTGAATTACCGGTTGAGTTGCAACTTGGATCTCGAGATATTGTTACCGAGAACTTGGCCTGTCATAAATTCGTCAATGATCTATCGACTATTTCTTTCATCACTACATGACAACATATGTGCTGAAGAGAATAAGGCACAATCCAGACCATACTTTAGAAGCACTCTATTGGACCTGCAAGTGATGTATGAGCCCTGACGAAGTTCAAATGAACGAAACGCGTTGGCTGAGGTATTTTTTAGAAAAAAGATTGAAAAGAATAAAGATTTTTGGACAAATCTGGAGCTTCCTTGTACTTTGCTTCTTGGTGCATCGTTCTTTTCAACATAAGCCTTGGGCTCGGTCTAATAGTGGAGCATTTGTGCGGCGAGCTCCGGACGTATGTTGCACAATCCATGAACTTACATTCTTACACAAAATTTGAAGTGCATAACCATGGTCAGCTGCTCAGTTCATTCTAATTAGCACATAGTGCAACTGATCTCTTGAACTCACTGTACTGAAGATAGTAAAATGTGTGAGAGTCAGAACTCCTTTTCCACACATGCGCAAGGTATATATCTACGTCTTTAAAGTCACATTCTACTTCTGTCTCAGCAAATTCTTTTAGAAATCTTACAGGCTTAGCAGTTAAAGCTCCAAGCTTTGTTCCAATTCTGCTCATAGTTTTATCATCCCTAAGAATATGTGCCTTGATAAAAAGACTGGGCATCTCTGGGTCAGGTTTCTTGTACTAAATATGAAGTGAGATTAAATGGTTCTTCTCCCCTGTTCCATAACATATCCATAACTTAGACAATCCTTGACTTAAGAACACTGCAACAAATCTAAGTAGCACAATAATATCTGGTTAGTTGGACAGTAAAATGACTCGAATGGTACGATTTTGAACAGGTCACAACATGTGGCACAACACGAAAGTCAGCTTCCTCCAATTTGCTGTGAAGTTCTTGAACAATATGGCCCATATCTTTTTGAATCTCTCTCTGCAGGCACCAACTTGACAATAACTCCACTTGCAATAATTGGAAATTCAGTGTTCACTGACGCGTCAGCAATGTTTGGCGAGTTAACATCTCCAACTTCACCATGTGCGATGTTGATGGCCAGAATTTATCAAGTTGCACAGGTATAGGTATCGAATTGTTGATGCAGGCAAAGTCAATTGTTCCACTTGTAGACATTCGGCTGATTCTCTCACATTCTTTGACAGATAGTTCAAGATAACTGTCAAAGTCAGTGTGCAGTTCTTGCAAGGTTGTGTCATATAGTCCACAACAATAGAAGTTTTCAATGTGGACACCTTCATGAATTGAAATTCTTCAGGTGAAAGGTTTTTTTCGAGCTCTTGTATGAGTTTGTACTTCACTGGTTTGGTTTCAGCATCTCCATCACATAATGCATTTGTTGGAAGAAGATCATGCGACAGAATATCCCTGATAACTTCACCCCATTCTATTGCTACATCCATCTCTCTATGTGCTTGCAAAGTTGTTTTTTTGTAACCAGTTTTGTGGTGGCAGGTTGGACGAAACTAACTATGGTAATTAAAGTGTGGAAGTTTAGCTTGAGTAGTAATGTCAAATAGCTTTTTCTCTTTCAATACAACTCTCTCCTACTTCAGTTCTGTTTATAGTTTTGATCCATGTTACTGGACATCTAGTAGACATGTTTTTATATCGTTATCCACATACTGTTTGGTCACAAAGTTGTGTGGTCGCACAGGCTCAGTAATTTCAAAGGGGTTTACTTGCTGCTGCATGAAATGAAGTAGGCTGTCAACATGTTTATTAAAACGTTCCCCTCTCTTTCCCACAAGTTCGTGGTTAGAAACAGTTTCGCAGTGGTCCATTAATTTTGAATTTGTCATCACTCTGAAAGCATTGCAAATAGAAAGGACTTCACTTTTATGTGTCTGATTAACAATTCCCTTTGAGCTTTTCTGTGATCTCTGGACTGTCTGTTCCAGTTTCTTATCTGGAGCCACAGCATTTACCTTCCCTTTCTGTTTTCCACCACAAAATGTCTTTGGATTCATTTTCTACGGAGGTATGGTTTTTCCACCTCTAGCATCTTCACTCTTTCCAAACACAAGGCCCCATAGCTCATGTAGTTTATGCAATAAAATTCACAAAACACAGTAATCATTGATTCCACAGTCTTCACGTGCAGTTCCCAATCACCTTCCCGATCAGCATGTACCACATTTTTCACTAGAGCCATCATGTGTAGAACATTTCCCCAGTACTTGCCAAGTTCTGATTTTTCTTCATATTCTTTCACAAACTATGACCTTGGTTTTCAGGTTTTCTGATTTTGAAATGAGTGTATTGAACATCACGGGTCATGTTTGCGCTATATAAAACTTTATAAATAAATAAATAGCCTGGCTTCGATTATGTCTTTTGAGTGAAGTGCAGCATGTGCCCTCTTCACAACTGCGATAAGATATGCAAAACCTAATTTGTCATTCTTGTTCCAGAAAGCATTCCAACGCAATGTTTCTATAGCCTCAGATATGATGAGAATAACTTGTGGAAAACAAACAAAGGGAGTTCAGCTCTATACTGACTGGACAATTTTACTTACAAAGATTTTAGCCTCAATAAGTGCATCATCTATGACACCTCCACTGAGATAACTTTTTGCACACCGCAATGCAACTTTGGTCATGTGGAAAAACACCCACCAAAGGATAAAAATCATCAATTCTGCTGGATTGGTCATACAAATGTCAGCTACAATATGAAAAACACATTCATCACAGAAAATTAGAAGGATAGACTGATCTGAAGCTACGCACACACTTTTTGCAATGTCTTCAGAGCTGTGTATAGTGTTACGTAGTTTGTGACTGGAGATGGTATTACTGGTAAAAACCCAGCCTTCTTCAGTGGGACAGTATTCTGGAAGATCAGAGCATGAATTCTAGCCCAAGGAGGAACTGGCTTTCTTTCTTCTTCCATTCCACACCGAATAATTGGTATGATAAATTCAGTTAAATAGGCTTTACAGACCGCAGCATCAGGAAGTAAAAAAAGATCCATGTCCTCAGCCAGTTTGAAACTTTCTGGTAGACTGGGATGTGGTGATGGCTTGTAGTGATTTTGCACACGTTGGCAAAGCAGTTGGGTTACACATTTGCAGCTTTGTTTATGCCTACAGCGGACAGCTTGTTTTCCAGCAGCTAATTCATTGGTACAATCTTGAAAAAGCACCATGACAGTATTGTCTGTTCTGGATGTTCCAGACAAAGAAGAGTCGTCTTCTAAATCATTATCAAGAGCAGCAATTGTAAATCCCTTCCTGGTAAAGTGACTTGGGAGTGGTGTGCGGTGGAATTCTCAAGATTATATTGCATGAGCTGCTAACAAGTTCCTGCTCCGTACTGTCATAACTTGTTGATACACCACTGCTATTAATTGAACTGATTAGCTCTCTACTTTTGCACTGGTCATAGATTATGTGGGCAGTCAAGTGTAGCGGAGTTTTCCTTTTGCCATGAAGTAATTCATAAAACATGATTTGGAAAATACAGTACATTTGCGCAGCAAAAGCATGACAGTTCAAGGGACCGTCTTTCACTTCTTCGCTTATATCTTCAAAGCCATCATCAATGTTGCCAGCTTCTGTTCAGAACACAAGAACTTTAGCTTGTAACAGTTTTGCTTTGCTGATATTAAACAATGGTGTACAAATTGTTAAGACATCAGGCCTTGTTGACTCCAATATTTTGCAGAGCTCTGGGACATCACAACATGTGTCATTAAGTCCAAAAACTAAATCTCCCAGGCAGTTTCTTAAAGCTGTTCCTGATTTTGGTGCATCCTGTGATCTTATTTTGGCAGCAAGAACTTCAGTAGACAAATCAGCTGGGAACACCATTGATGGGGCAAGGTTTTGTGGAAAAGAAACTTGCTTGGATGCAGTTTATGTGTTTAACTTACTAACAAAGTCATTAATCGTGTTTTGTGAATAACTAATACGCACCACATGAACACGCGGATTAGTGAAGCTTGCGTATGTGTGTACTAATGTGAATAACAATGAAGACGGACTAATATCGCTTTGAACGGGGAAATCTATTTTGCACATGCGTCAACTAAATCTACGTAGTATGACGAGGTAACGGTTGGAGGGAAATTTTGGCGCATGAGCAGAAGCTACTAACATGGCGTCTTGAAGACTCGCATGCATGGCACCTGCTTACTTGAAATTAGAGCAAGCTATTTTTCTAATGCTAATGCTGGAAAAGTATTAATACGCAGTGCTTTGTCATTTGCTGCTGTTGGCTGGAGTTTTTGTTTAGGACACGGACCTGCATGCTGCTAACTCCCAGAGGGGGCACTTACCCGGAATTCCATCCGCAATTCTTTCCGTCTGTGCTGGTTCCCGGGACTACACATCCCAGGCTTCTTTGAGGGGGCGTGCACCATTGACGTCACCTTAAGCGCCCAGAGGCGTTTAAATCAGCTCGCCGTCTCCCGCGGCCCGGAACGCGGGCGGGCAAAGCCTGGGCCAAGGGCGGGCCCGTCCACGCCCGTCGTAGCCAGGAGGAGGCAGGGCGGGGCCACCCCCTTTTCAACGCTGCAGCGGTGCCCTTAAAGACTTGGTTAGTGATCTTGAACCTTTTTACATGGTGACTTTTGATTTATATCTGTTTGTATTGGAAACATCTACTCACTTCTATTTAGTAGCCTTGATCTGAGGGAGCCTATAGGCAAAAATCGTTGTATGATATTTATTCTTGGGGTCTTATTTGGTCAAGTTAAGTTGAGGTCACTATTCTTGTGCACCAATTATGGGGAGGCGCAAGACACAGGCAAACCAGGATGGGGTTTTGAGTAATGCAAGAGTAACTGTGACCACTATGGATGCCTTCCTGCCCTCCTGACCAGAGCTGCGACAGTGATAGACAGAGAGATTGAGTTAGTAAATAGACGCCTTTCTAGATCACCTACTGGCGGTTCTTTAGCGCTTCTGGAGGAGGATATAATCCAATCAATTAACTGTACTGATGAGACCGCGAGTACTATTCTTACACAGGGGTTGGGGAATGGTATCCTTGATTCGGTTGTGCTCTCCCCAGTTTAGGAGGCCCAGCAGGACATTTTAGCTACGCCCCTTTCTCCCGTTGTCACTGTGATAAATAAGCAGGGGGCTGTGCCTCCAGATCTAGGCAGAAAGGGTGTGGAAAAAAGTCAGACCCCTACCACTCGCAGTAATACTAAGGCTGCTAGTAATTTGAATTCACTGCAACAACTGGTGGGTGGGGGGGCACGTTGCTCAACTGGTAGTACCAAAAGAAAAGGAAAAGAAATGGGCAGTCAAGCGAAAAAGTCCAAATCTATTGCACCATCGATACCAGCATCAGTAATTGGGGTAGTCCCGCCTGCGATTGATCTTCCAATAATAGAAGTGTTTAAATCTACTCTATGCAGCATTATGGATGATAAATGACGCCCAATCATGATCAAATTACATAATATTGAGCAAAGTATATCAGATCAGCACAATATTATACAATATTTCCAAAAACAGTAGTTGTACAGCAGCAGCAGCCCCTTCTGTTTCAAATATTGAGTTGTCGAAGGCACCTATTGAGGGGAAGGTTGGAGCCCCTTGTCCATTAAATAACTGTTTTATCTGTCTCAGATTTGATTACTAGTAGTGCTGGGGGCTGAATAATAAGACTACTGATTGTTTGCCAATTGACGGAATTCATGTAGTAGAGAAACCTGGTGTAGTTCCCAATGTTGTGGGAAAGAAAGGGGGCATGTCGCAGGATTCCACCATTTATGTACCGCAGAACTTACCGGTTATTGATCTACCCCCACAATCAACCCCGCTGGTGGTAATTTTAGGGAATGTGCCTTTTCCCCCAGTTGGAACAAAGGAGGATTATGCCCAACTTAAAAACAAGGTAACTCACTGGT
Source organism: Lissotriton helveticus (assembly GCF_964261635.1). Taxonomy (NCBI): domain Eukaryota; kingdom Metazoa; phylum Chordata; class Amphibia; order Caudata; family Salamandridae; genus Lissotriton; species Lissotriton helveticus. The sequence continues at coordinate 1,344,523,541 of NC_136061.1, read as the reverse complement.
TGTCCTGCAATACTGTTTCTGGCCCAATGTTCATACATAACATCATTATGGTCCGTCGTGTTGCCTGGTTGGGAAGTTCCAGGAAAACAAGAAGGGGGATTGCATTGTGGTGAATTTTAGCAACCCACTGCCCGTAGAGAGAATCTTCAGGGAGGTCAATGCCGTTCCGGCATATAGGGGCCAAGGTATTCAGATACTGCCTTTGGGATTCTTTTATAAGGAGGAGAACCCTAGACAGAATAATCTAAATTTAGAGAGTTATACTCGGCCCCATAAGCCTGTGGAACAATGTAGGACCGGTATTATTAACCCCTGGGTAGAAAGGGATAATCCTTGGGGTGATTGCCATATCTCCTCCTTTGCTCAGGGGCAAAATAGATTTGCAGTTCTCTCAGGGTTGAATGACTGCGACTGACTAAGTAAAAATGAAGTTCATTCGGATCAAAGAGCCCAGATGCCTGCGCCTGTTGATTTAGTTTTGTCGGATGCTGGGATCCCATTTGAAACGCCAACAGTGTTATCAAATGCAGAGTCATTAGAGGTCATATTAGGCGAAGGGCCAATGGAACAGGAGCTGTCAAGAATACCATTAGTTGCCCCACTTCAGGATTTATCTATTGTATCCCCTGAGGACCAACTTAAGATCCAGGATTATAATGTGCTGTCCTGGAATATCGCGGGGTTGGCAGAGAAGATTGTAGACCCATTATGGGTGTAGTTGGTAAGTCACTTTCCTGTGATAGGTCTCCAGGAGACATGGTTGGTTAACTATAATCTTTTTTTTGAGGGGTATAAAGCTTTTTTTGTCCCTGCTACTCCACCAACTAGTGGAAGAGCAAGGGGTGGTTTGGTTATTTTTATTTCCTTGTCCCTGAAATGCAGGATTGAGGACATCTCCTCTGCTTATAGTGATTTTCAAGCAATCGTTTTAAGGCGCGGAAACTTTAGTCTGTGTCTGATCAATTTTTATAACGCAGTACACAAACAAGGGGTATGTAAGATAACCCAGCTGGACAACTTTGTCAAGCAGTATTGTGGCCCCTTTAGAAATAGCCTTATGATTGTAGGAGACTTTAACGTTCACCCGTTTGGGGATCCTGAATCTACTAACATGGGTGATTTGGGATGTCCAAGGATCCGGGGCCTCCATTTTGAGCACTCTTCACAGGGAGATGTTCTTAACGATTGCTCAATAATTATGACCTGTTTTCATCCATGACCTTTGAATCACCATCTAGTCAACAAGGGGTCCAGTCTTTTAAAGGTCGCAGTGGTGGATCCTTCATAGATCACATTCTGATCTCTACAAGTGTTCAGCCCCTCTTACTGGGGTTTGCAATTTTATCGAGTGCTTTTAGTGATCATAATCCCTTGTGTGTGTGCTTGGGGGTGGGGGGAGTATATTGAAAAGGCAGGGCACGGTGATAGCTCCAGGTACGCTGAAGCTTACTGATGGTAGGCGACGCCTTAAATGGGCCGAAGTAACCCCGTCCCTTTTTTACGAAAACCTCTATGAATCCTGTGCAGCAGAATTCTTCTACTGTGTGAAATCTCATTCTACTGCCATGGGTATTCTTAATGCTTTCAATGGGATCATCTCTAAAGTAGAGATACTGTTATCTGCCCCGGCCCATAGAAGAATTATCGGTGACCCTAAGTGGTTTAACCCATTATGCTCCAAAGCTGCCAGAGAACTAAAGGCGGCATTGAAAGCAAACACTAGGGATCAATCGCAGATTTGTATACTTCGCATTAACTATAAAAAGATACTGGCCAATCGCAAAATGGAATTGAAGGAGGCCACATGGTGGGAACTTTTAGATCCCTCTACTCTATCTAGTAGTTCCAGATTTTGGAGCCTTATTAACAGACCTCTCTTTGAAAGGGACAGAGTTGAGGATTTGGGCACCAATATAACGGAAGATGAATGGGTGTCTCACTTTAGTATTATTTTTTAAAAGCGCATCAACCTTACCACGGTTGCAAGCGAGAACCCAGCAGAGGGACGTAGTTGTATTTACTCAAAGAGAAGTGGAGGAAGGCATCACCAGTCTCTCATGTAAGAAGGCACCAGGTCTGGATGGTATTCCATCAGACCTTTTTAAATCTAATCCCTCGCTCTGGGCATCAATCCTGGTGGCGGTGTTTAATGTCGCCGCTAAGGAAGGGTGTCCAGTGTCATGGGGTGTTTCCACATTTGTTCCAGTGTTTAAAAAGGGAGATCGTAACAGCTACCATGAATAACAGACCAATCTCCCTTATCGACTCCGTGGTTAAGGTCGTAGGCGGAGTCGTATTAAATAGATTGACGGCCTGGGCGGAAGAAAATAAGATTATTTCTGATATCCAGTATGGGTTCCGCCCAGGTCACTCTATCATGGCACAATGCCTTAATCTCTATCTGATCCTCGGAAAGTACACCGTTGCCCGCCAGGGGACAATCTACATGGCCTTCATGGATTTTTACTCCGCTTTTGACTGTGCCAATCGGGGGAAGTTGTGGCAGTCCATGAGGGCCATGGGAGTGGAGGTAAATTTGGTGGACTTTCTGCTGGATTTACATAGAGATACTAGTGCAAACATTAGATACGCCCAAGATCTGAGGGTCACCAGGGATTTTAATACAGAAAGGGGCGAACGGCAGGGGTGTTTCTTAGCCCCTTTTCTCTTTAACCTCTATATTAACGACTTAGGCAAGACTTTGTTGGAAACTGGGGCTGACTTTCCGTATGTGGGACGCAGGGGCTTGCCCGTCTTGCTTTATGCAGACGATGCGGTTCTCCTGGCACGTACCCCCGAAAGCTTACAGATCCTGCTTGACACCTTTCGTAGGTTAATGGCCGATCGAGATCTGGCCATAAATAATTTGAAATCCTATGCAATGCAGGTCGGACTGCGCCCCAAGAGGCAGTACACCTTTAAGGTGAACGGAGAAAGTGTGCCAATAACCTCGACCTTCTCCTATTTGGGTGTCCTACTGAATGATCATTTGGATTGGGGCGCTCTACTTAAGAAGAAAAGGGGAGAGGTGACCAGGTCCAATGCAGCGATTTTTAACTTTGCAGCTAAAATGGGCAAACGCCTAATAGATCTATCAAGCCAAGAGTGTATCGATTGCTAGCTATGGCAGCGAATTGTGGGGATATACAGGTCTGGAGGGTATACAGGTGACAGAAAACAATTTTTTCAAGCAGTTGCTGGGGGTTCCTAAAGGGACGGCAAATCTAATAGTTCATGAAGAAACTGGCCTCACATTCATTTGCGATATTCTGGCTACGCGCCCATTGCTTTTTTGGCTCAAATGTTGGCTGAATGAAGATCTTGGCCTTACACAAGAGTTATTGAAAGAGATTCTGAGCCTGGACAACATGACCGCTATACCGTGGTTAAAGTATCTAAAGGGGTGCTTTACAGAGTTGGGGCGTCCGGACCTTTTTTTAATACCTTAACGAATTACTAGGGCAGACGTGGCTTTTGTGAAACAATCTTTTATCATGCGTAAGAAAGCAAAAAGGGAAGAGGTGGAACTGCTGAAAAATAGTGTCCGTAAGCATATGATGCTTAAATCCTCTCTAGATATGGAGCCATATCTCTCTTAGCCTTTGTCGGCTCACAAGCGTTTCCTACTGATCAGGTTTAGATTGGATTATTTCCATCTTTTATTAGCCGTACCGAAGGGGAGTCACAAAGGACAAGTGTTAGCACCCTGTGGCTGCGACAGTATGTCTCCACAGGATCTGCTGCACTTTGTGTTCTTCTGTAATTTTTATGAAGCCCCTTGGAGGCTCTTTTTAAAATCTCTTTTAAAAAAGTAAAAAATGTTACAGGTTCGCCCTGACTTCTATTTTTTGCAATTATTAAAGCCAGAATGTATTCCGTTTGTGGTTGGCTTTTTGAAATGTTCCCTAAGGTACAGAAACTGTCTGGAACCATAAAAGATCTTGTCGCTGTATTTTATGAATTAAATTTTAAATTGAAACAATGTGAAGTCCTTCTTATGCTACAATCTTTGTATAAAAATTGGAATATTTGTACTGTACGTCCAGCTATGTATCATCTGCTTTGTAATTTTTTTTAGATGAATTGTAACTTTTATGGTTTTCTACTATGTAAAACGAATAAAGTTTATTGAATGACGTAGTATGACGAGGTAACGCTTGGAGGGAAATTTTGGCGCATGAGCAGAAGCTACTAACATGGCGTCTTGAAGACTCGCATGCATGGCACCTGCTTACTTGAACTTAGAGCAAGCTATTTTACTAATGCTAATGCTGGAAATGTATTAATAAGTAAAGGGGAAAAGAGTAGAGGTGGGTGGTAAATAGTGTGACCATTTTATTTGTGAAATTAATATTTGTCTTTCTGACTTCATTACTAGTGCGTATTTGGGCTTCTCTCGTATAACTGGATTAAGCTGAGTGATGCGAAGTCTGAGCATGCCCATATAGTGAAGCTATGAAGGCCAAGACTGAACATTTGAAAGACAGCCAAAATTGAGTGTTACAAGCATGGGAACAGATGGTGAAGAGTTCAACGAAGAAGACTCCTATTCAGAATGTTAATAACTTGTTGCAAAGTGAATTAAAAGATGTAGGAGAACTAAATTTATGAATAAAAATTAAGGGGATGGGTTTGCGAACAATGGTTTAACTGAATTTAATGACATACGCATGGTGTGATGGAGCTTTTCCCCTTGCCTGACCAATGATATTTCGTATTTTTAGGATATTGAAACTTTAGTGGGTGGAACATGGAGAAACGAAGGTATAATTAAGATAATTTTAGTTAGTTAGTCAGAACAGACTGCTGGGAGGGAGACTTGCTGATGCTGGGGAGAGATGCAGTGAGATGCTGATGAAAAGCCGAATGCAGAACCTGAAGCAGAACTTTCTATCCTAATTCAATTGGGTTAGATCAGAAGATCGCGGAAGAATCTCGAGGAGGAAGAGAGTGTCAGAGAGGGGTGCGGCGCAATTATCGGTATTTTAGAGAGGTCAATTATCCTGTCCTGAAGTCTTTGTCACCGGACCCTTACCAGCCCTTTGGCCAAGGGGTTGGTCTTTCACACCATCCTTGGTAACTATATTCTCTTGTTATTTGCGGGTGTTCTTTTCTCTCTGTCCTCTCCCTTTCTTGGCATTGATTATTGTATGAGTCCGAAGTATATACTTGGTGTTTAACGAATTGAATTTTCTTTCCTTGAATGATGGTGACTGCACTGTATTTTGGAATGGTACACATGCACTTATTTTACATAAAGATTTAAAACTTTCCTGAGACTTTGGTTATTGACTTCAATGGAATAAGTTAGAATTAATCATCACCATTAACTAGTTCAACTAATGGTCCATTGACCACCAGAGGAAATAACTTTTTGATCAGTGAAAGGTTAGTTAGGAGCATGAAATAACTAATCCTACACATTGTGAAAATTACAAACTTGACCCCAGCGGTTTTACACACTGAGTTTATGGGCCCAGGTGAGTATAGGGTAGTGGAGTATCTGTTGTTGAACAGCTGGATCAGTTTTCTGGTAGCAGAGTTATATTATTGACTAGTTTAGTGATGGATGTTGATTATTGGTTTATGTTTAACAAAAGAGTTCATATCTTGTTTTATGTTGTCTAGAAGCACAGGTTTAGAGGTTGCCTGGGCATCCCGGGAATGGAATAGAAGGTGGTGATAGAAGCCACACTGCAGGAGGTTACTCGTCTGTTGTCATAACACTGAGAAGTTACAGAGGGCTGGCAGTGTTGTAATAAGGACTATATCGTGTAAAAGCAGAGTGAGAATGATAGCAAAAGGGGTTCGCTGGTGAAACTTTGGTCTCATTTCCCAATACGGGGGACACTGAAGGAGTAACAGGTTCTCCTGAGCTTGAATGAAGGGTAAACAGGGTTTTTTCCTTGCAGCGGAAAAGGAGTAATTCTGAAACTCAAGAATACATCGAAATCTATTCTTTATTTAGTGGAACAGACAGAGAAACAAATGTTTTTATGTTGTTACTAACAAAGTTCATTTTAAAATTAAAAGAAATAAGTTTTCGTATTACCTTGTAAAGGGAGGATCAGTCGCAGGAGTTAAACTGACGTCACAAAGAGCCGCGCTGGGATTAGGTGGAACAGCGGGCATGGTAAAGAAGCAGATTGTAAAGGAAGGGTCAGCAGTGAGGAGCAATACTGATGCCACAAAAGGTCGCGCAGGCATTGGTCAGACCATGAGTGCAGCCCTGAATCTGATTGGTTGATAGAAGCCGCGCTAGGGTTTGGTTGAAAGAAGAATTGTATGTTGAGTCCTGATTTGACTGCAGGTGTGAGCTGTGCTGACATAGGACGGGAGGTAGGTAATAGAACTAGAAGGTATACGGAAGACTTTTTCCTATATCGTACGTCTGAAATGTTTGGAAGACGAAAGAAAATGACGTTAATGAACAAAATAAAAAATGTCTTTAAGAAAGACAAACCTGTATTGACTAGGGAGAGAATTCCTATTCCGCCACCTAGGACACCTGCTTCATTTATGATGATGGAGAGAGGATATCACACATGTGTATGGTTGGAGAATTGGCTGGAATAAACGAAAGGTGATGGGTTTTGGCTTTTCCGGAACATGGTACTTTTAATCTAAAGATACTTCCGAATTTGCGAGATAGAATGAATATGTTGGAACCAAATCCTAGAATGACACAGACTGAAGTTTTGGAAGAATGGGAGATTGAGGCATAGGATCATGAAAAATTCAGAAGTGGTCAGAGATTTAGAGGATATTTGCCTAGATATCCGTCTGAGTCTAGTGGAGATCAAATGAAGCGTTGGAGAAGAGCTGTAGTGAAAAAGGGTTTGTATTCAGTAATAATGGCTGAAGCGGTGTCAGGAGGCAAGTGTAAAGAAAAGAAGAAACACAAATACGACAGGATATGGAGAATTAGATGACAAATTATTAGAGGATATTTTAATTAAAAACCCTCCACCGTACCAAGAAGAATCTAGTAGAGTTACCCCGAGTGCACCCGTGATAAGAGCGCCTTTAGTCCCACAAATTTTACATGATACATCAGTTAATAAGGTTCTGAAAGATGAGAGGGAAGACTTGAATAAAACTAGGGAAGGATTAGTTCAGAAAATAAGCCAATTGAATTTAAATACAGAAGCCTCGACAGTAGCGGTGATTATTGGTCCAGTTATCCCCTTTTATGGAGATAAAATGAGTTTTCCACAACCTCAAGCCATAACAGTTCCTTTAAGTAATCCCAGAAAAGAAATAGTTAATGGATCTCCCAATAATGGAGCCTTTAGCAGAAACCCCAAAGAGAGTTTCACCCACGATATTGAAAGATAAAGGGTCCTTGGTCCCTACAAGAACAGGAGGTTCCACAGCGGTTACTCCTGAAGATTTAGAGAGATGGGCACAGGGAATAGAAAAACGAGGCTCACAATCAAAGACTCTAGATATTAGCAGATTGAAAGTGGATTTGGAAGAAATGATAGCTGGGAATATGAGTACAGAAAGATTTGATATCTACGATGATGAAGAGTTGTTATTTTTATGCAAGAGCAAAGATATTTCATGAGAAATTGACAGAAGTTGCCTCAGAGATTGGAATAGACATAGGGAAATCAAAACTATTACAAAAGCCATATCGAGTGGATTTTACTGAAAAGGATTTCCAAAGTGTGAATGCTTCTGGTAAAAGATTACAGATAAAAGAGTTGATGAATATTTTGCCAAAATGGGGAGACATTGACAAATGGAGGATTAGGTGGATGAGAAAGATAGAGGAAGTACAAGCAAAAGAAGCTTCATCTGCATTTCCTTTTTTTCAATTTTTAATTTTTATTTAAAGCTTACAATAGATTACAAAGTCAATTAATTTGTTTCTTGACAAAGTTCCCCCCTCCCCAAGTCCTTCAACATTATCAGTGAGTATTACAAGCAGTGAGAGTCAACAAAATAATGGAGGATCAACTTAACAATACTTGAGCGGTAAATCCTGTATAAAAAAACATAAAACAGATAACAAGAGAAGAACAGAAGCAGAACAGCAAAGAATGTAAGAGAGGGCAAAGGAGAGAGGGAGGAATAGAGGGGAGAGCGGATAGAAGAGAGGCAGGGAGAGATAAAGGAAGACATAAGGACATCATGAGGACATAGGACAATACTGTAATTCCTATACATTCACTGTATTAAGCCACCTAGTTAGGGGGTCCCGTATCTCTAGCCCTTCTTTTTTTTGCAAGCCTACCCTTTTCGGCATATATAGCCTTCTCCAATTTGTAGGTAGCCAACAATCGAGCCTGCCATTAGGCAAAGGAAGGAGGGTTCAGATCTTTCCAGTACGAGGCAATACAAATCCTGAGAATAGTCATTGCCACGAACAGTATAGCTCCCCCCGTTTTCATATCAATCGTGTCATACAGCCGTAGCAGAATAGTGGTTGGTGTGAGTTCGATGTCTAAAAATAGAACTCTTTATAATCAATGAGATTCTACCTATTTTTTCAGTTTTTTTTAATGAAATATAGTGATGTACAATTATGGTGAGTGTTGCTGATCCTGGTGTTGACAAGGAAAAGCACTAAGTGTTTTTGAGATACCCCTCAAACACTAAGAATCTCATAGTGTCATGCTTCATCATAGGGGTCTTCCCATCCCTCTACCATAAGTGTATATCACTATATATCATTAAATACTGAAAAAATAGGTAGAATCTCATTGATTATAAAGACTTGTACTGGAGGTAGATTGTATCTGATAACCTCTAAGCTCCCTCCTTTTGTTATTTTTTGATAAAAACAGAACTCCACACAAAAACTGCTGCACTTTATCCAGTAAAGGTTCTAGCTTTGAACACATGGCAAACATATGCACCGAGTCTGCGCTGTACTCAGCGCATCTCGGGCACGTTGTTCCGCTGCTGGTTCCCCATTTAGCGATCCTGTTGGGAGTTATATATAACAAGCATTTGCAATGCAACAGGTCTCGCATTTACGAGACTTTGAACTATTAGCACTGTAAATGCTAATAGCATAAATTCTCGCGAATGCAAGCCATTTTGAATTGCAAATATTGTTTGTTTACAAGCGCTACATGCCGCACTTGCACGTAATAGAGGTCACGCCCCTTGTTTAGACAAGACAGAGCTAAAGAAAGGTGCGTGGCCTCTATTACTTGCAAGTGAGGCATGAGGTGCATCGAAACAACCCACAAAAAAATATTTGTAAAGCAGCAGGTGTCATATTTGCGAGAGTTTAAGCTATTGTCATTTACAATGCCAATAGGTCAAACTCCCCTAAATGAGAGACCTATGGCATTCCAAAGAAGCGGCCGCCATTGTCCCGGATGCTTGGAAAGCGAAAGTGCACTTGGCGCGCTGAGTGTTGCTGCAAAGCGCATTGTGTCTCCAGTAAGACAAAACTCACTAAAGAAATAGTGCTTGCAGACTAAATAACACAGAAGGTGTAACTACAGAAGTAACAAGCCATGAACATCAAAACTAATGAAGGTCTTTAAAACGAACACAGACAAAACTGGCAAAGCTGTTTACACAATCTGAAAGGCTCCATCAGCAGAGCATGTGAAATCACACGGAGAGTAAACATTGTACACTAAGACCTTGAAACCCTGCACCTTCGTTTCACAAAACTTAAACTGTACCGGAAACTTAACAGTAATCAACGTAACAGAGTGATTTACCTGGTTCTGACTTCAGTGTTACTTGTGATTGACACATCTTTGACTGGTGAGGAGGAGATAAGACACCTGTTTCTGTGGTGCATACATGCAGAACGTTAGTAGGACTACACGAGGACAGGACACATATATATAGGGGAACTACATTTGTCAATTGGGGTTGTACTAACCCATACCCTAATCTGTCACTTCACTGTAGAATTTAAATGTCCCTATTAGTTATGTGAATATACACTGGCACTCTTTACGGCACTTCCGCAGAGCTCATACTGGTATATCTACACATACCCATACCCAGTACAAATGCCAACATGTACAGCAAACAGCAGCCTCTTAGAGTGTGTGTTACACTGTGCCACATTCACAAACTTGTAATCTTGTTTTCTTGATAGAAATCAACTGGCCTACAAATACCAGAATGCACATGTACATTCTGAACTAAATGCGTCACGCACACATGAATATGGGACTCTTAAGAGCTCTATATTACTGGCAACCAAGTGACCAACCCCTAAGCCATATGGCGATGTGAGCTACCCTGAGCTGTTAGATTACCAATGTAAAATAATCTACTAACCTCCTGGCATTGGCTCTCTGCATGGCTTGTAATGTCTGTATGTCAATCAGGCCCTGTTTTGACACACTTTGCTGCTGCTCAAACAGTGCTGGAATCTCTGGACTGTGGGATATTCAGATTTGTGAGGCACACTGGAAACGTATTGCCAACCATGGTCTCCTCTGCTCCCACTCCATGCAAACCTCGAGGATGGCGGGTCACAGCAGGTCATCCAGGCACTGGTGAAGTCATTAATCAGTCCAGGCCTGGTATCCTGATGCCCAATGTTCGTTCCCCTTGCCCAGCTCAGCAATTGAAGTGTGCGGCAGCGGCTTAACGCTAAATTGATGGTGCCCGACTGCAGAATATGCGAAGAGACTCACCAGTTCTTCCATATGTTACAGATTGTTTAGGCCTAGATAAATGGGACGCCATACAAGGTGTGAGGCCAGCAGGCACAGCCCTAAGCAGAATGCTAATAGGAGGAGTTGGGGTGCTGTGAACCATGAACACCACATGTCTGGCAGTTGTAGGCAGCAAAGCGAAAGAAAAGTTTGCGTTTTTACTTTTTCCTCACATGCCTTTACGTTACATTTGCCTGTGGTCTCACAGCCTACCTTGCCTACGTTTAGCAATGATCCAGCCCTCATCTGAAATCATCCAATAGGAGGGCAAAGACAGGCTGCATCAAGCAAGGGCATGGATGATTGGATGCGCAAACCCTGCTCTGTTTATTCACTAATTGACGAGGGCCGAGACAATCACAGAATACAAATACACACTCATAATGCCGGTGGTGGGCCAGTCAGTGAAAGCGGTGAGCCAGTCTGTGGAGACATATTAGGAATTCCCTCAGGCAGTTATATTCGCAGGTATGTTTATTTTATTTTAAACACTTATCCGAACTTTTGACTGCAAAAGAAGGAATTTATACTCCCGGCCCTCTGAATTAACTGCCAGCACCGGCACAAATTAAGCACTGAAAATGTGTTTCAAACTGGGCATTTCTTACGTAGTCATTGCTCCTTATTTTTTTTAATAGGCTACTAACATCACACCAGTCCATGCACACTCCTGCCCGGTACCGTATCCCAACCACACATACAGCGCACTCCACTCCTGCACCCCAGAAATCCTCAGCCAGGCCAGGACTGCAGGTGTAGTCTTAATATCAGCACTACATCAACCGTGCAAGGGCAACCAGTCAACATGTCACATGCACAACCAGCATACCACCAGCACAGCCGCCAGCTTCTCACAAGGACAGTCAACATGTCACACACACAGCTAGCATGTTACGGGTGCAGAGAAAGCAAGTCACAGGTGTAGACACAGCATGTCACGGGTGCAGACACAGCCCTCTTCTCACAAGTCAATTGAAAGCCGAGATTCAGGGGTGCAAGGACAACCAGCATCTCGCAGGTGCAGACCTAGAGAGCGCCTCACAAGTGCTGCAAAGCCTAGATCTCACAACTGTAGGCACAGGCAACATCTCAATTTCCAGCAAACCTTTACAAATGCAGAAGCAGAGAGCATCTCAAAGTGCAGAGACAGCTAGCACCTGACAGGCGCAGAGACAGCTAGCACCTGGCAGAGACAGCTAGCATCTACTAGCATCCTGCACATTGATTTATATACTTGCATAATAACGCCCAAAACCTTTAAGAGAACATCAGGCCAACGAATGTTGTTCGCAACAGCACATGAACCCATCCGCCCAACACCGGACATTTTGCAACTTGCTTTTCTATGGTGTATGCATAATTATACATTTGCCACACTTGCCCCATACCATCATCTCCTGAATATTTTTCCTTTTCTCGCAAAATTTAGCCAACCCTGCCACTTAGACTATAATAAAGTAAACAAACTAAACAGCTCACAGAAATTACCCCAGTAAGACAAGCGTCTTCAAATAGGTCGTGCCTCCAATTCTCGCAAAATTTAGCCAACCCTGCCACTTAGACTATAATAAAGAAAAACAAAGTAAACAGTTCACAGAACTTACCCCAGTAAAACAAGCGTCTTCAAATAGGTCGTGCCTCCAATGAATGTAGCTGATTCGCCTTCTAAAATGTTCAGTGCTGCACGTTTAAATAGAGCATGCCGCCCTAATTATGCAGCCTTTATGACTAATGAAGGGTGGTGGTGGCGCCAGTAATATGCCTGCTCTATTATCACAGCATGCCGAGAGGCGCCCCACGCTGCTGGAGCACTCAACTGTGCATTAATTATAGTTGAGTGCTCCTGAGCCTGAGGCGCCTGTTGACATGCTGTGATAAGTGGGTCTCATGCTGTGATAATTGTTGCAGCGCCTGAGGAAGTGAAGACTCCTGCTGGGATAAATGGTCTTGCTGGCTGAGATGGAGACTCCTGCTGGGATAATTGGTCTTGCGGGCGGAGGTGGAGACTCCTGCTGGGATAATTGGTCTTGCTGGCGGAGGTGGAGACTCCTG